>NC_041385.1:444607-457723 GCF_002162155.2 Triticum dicoccoides | reverse complement strand
CTCTGGGACGGGCTGACGTCGGAGTAGAAGAAGGCCATGGCCGCCATTACTGCCGACTGGCAGGTCGGCAGGCAGCCGGTGGATGCCTCCTCCGACGTGCCAGCGCCACCCTCCTCTTCCTCCGCGACACCCTCCTCCTCCGCTCCACCCTCACCAGTGCATTATTGCACCATGACCACCGACAAGGCCCGTGCCCACTATATGGACATGGTGCAGGGAGCGGGAGGGCCAGTTTTGAAAGGCGCAGGCCGACGCCAACTACAACCACAACCGATTCTAGGAGCATCTGCAGGCGGAGGAGTAGGCCACCGCCGGCAGGGCCGCCGGGGCGGACGAGGACCTGGTGGAGCAGGAAGCGCTACTTGAATCCTACCGCTCCGCCCGCGAGATACACCTCGCCCCGCTGGCGATACCGGCAACGGGTGGCGGAAGTTGCGGCCGCCTGCATGGAGTGCGATGACGCGGCGAGCGAGGCGTTGTTCGGCACCGCCAACAACGAGTAAGAGTAGTGCACGGTAGGTCATCACCATTCGTGTCCCAAAAAGGTCACCACCCCTCCCGTCCCGTCGACGCCAAGCTTGAGGGCGACATGGAGGCGGACAACTTCAATTCTTGTATAGAGGCGGCACGTGCGGGTTGCCGTTGAAGATGCCCTTAGCACCCCTAATAAGCGCCCGTGTAACCATCTAGTATGTTTGGATGATTTCCTAAGTTCTAGAATACATTTTTTTTGCTAAATAAAAGCCTACTACCAATTCTTTTAGTTTCCTGATAAGATTAATTAACCTACTACAATTATTGACGGAAGCAAATCCATTATTGATGCATGCATGCAGCGCAGTTTCTACATGAAGCTTAGCTCCCAAATGCCAATATCTTTTCTTGTCTACTCACAATGGATGGGCTCAAAACGCTAGGCTCTATGGCGTTTGCCCAAACGCCAAGATGCATGGCGTCTGGCAGTGCCACTTCAGCGCCAGCTAGGTTCGTGTGGGCCAGAGCCAAACGCCACAAAGTCTAGCGTCTCCCATGCAAGCCAAACGCCAAAGATGTTGTCGTGACCAAAAAGGTCAGATTTAAAATTTCTTCGCAAACGAGGTCAATTCTTGATTTTGTTAGCATAAAAGGTTAGAACAGAAATTTTGTCCTCGCCATGGAGATATACGTGCGTCATACACGCACATGTCATATCAATCGATCTAGACAGACACAGAGAGAGACCTGGTTGGGACAATTCTGTCATCGATGTCCAGAAGCAATCCAAGGCAGCTGATCCATCAATCTTGGGCTTCATCTTCATGCATGCGTGCGTACGTCAGCCTTGCTTGCGTCACCGGAGTGACGAATGCATGCATGCGATCGATGAGCTGAGCTCTCCTAAGCTCGTTTCTTTTTCTTGGTCAACAAATAATTAATCAATCTTGCTTTGCTTGCACTCACTGAATTAATTAATGCGGCCAGCATGTGGAGATCGAGCTTAATTGCATGTCCATTCGGTACAGCCCAGCCCAGCCCATCATTACTCACGACTGGTAAACAGCAACAGCACAGCGGCAACAGCTTAGGTCAGTGTCTCACATTTTATTTTCATTAGAGCATCTCCAGCCGTTCGGCCCCCGGAGCTTGAAATAGCGTTGCCTGAGGCGAACATGCGATAATTTCGGCTTGGGGCCGTTCGGGTTCCCAGCCACTGCCCCAGGTCGTCCCTAGACGTCATTTAAAATAAAATAAAATCGGCCAAACACGACATAAATTCGTTCAAAAATATGCGATTTCATTGATATTTGTAAAAAACTTAAAAGCACAAATTAAAAACACAAACTAAACACAACGACTACGCCTAGCACTATCTGCCGCCGCCGCCTCCTGCCTTCTACATGCATAGGATCCTGTAGAACCGGGTGTAGTCGCCGCCGCCATCGTCGTCGTTGTCATCGCCATTGCAGTGCTGGGTGCCGCCCCGTCCTTGCTGGACCCCTGACCAGCGTCGCCGATCTGCGGGGGGTTGGACGGCTCGGGCGCCTCCTCGTCGTCGATGTCGAGGATGACGACGCCGCCCTCCTCGCGTCTGCGGCGCCTAGCGGCGATCTCCTCGAAGGCGCGGCGCTGGCGCTTCATCTGCTCGCGGACGTAGTCCTCCTTCACCCACTTGAGGGCGGTCTCATCGGCGGCGGCCATGCCCTCGTGCTCCTTCTTCATGGGGAGCAAACCCGTCTTCGGCCTGACGAGGCGGGAAGAAGAGTGGGGTGGGCGCCCGATGAGCGCGCCGCGGTGGGTATGGTGCCCAAGTGGCGTCTCCTGCGGCTCCAGCTTGACGGGGCGGAGCACCGACGAACCGGAGGAAAGAGAGCCAGAGCCTGACGATGAGGAGGTCGCCGTCTCCATTCGCCGCGGCGTCCATGAGCTACCACGACGTCGGGAGAAGGAGGGGGGCGCCGGGTATTCCTGGCGTGGCGTGTTGTCGGCCTCGATGTGCTGGAGGACAGCTTCGAGGGTGCGGCCAGGGACGCCCCACCATTGGCGCCGCCGCTCGGAGTTGAGGTGGCCCCGGGGCTCGACGCCGTTAGTGGAGGCGATCTTCTCCTCGTGGAGCCGCTCGAAGTACGCCATCCACAACATGTTGCTGTCAGGGGCGTACCTCGGCTGGTTCCGCTGCGGCTCCAACAGCGAGGACCGGATGCGCGCAATTTTAGTGCGCCGAGCAGCTCCGCTGGGCGCGGGTGGCACCGAGACGCCGCCGGCGCTGAGCCTCCAGGTGCCCGGCACCATCATGTCCGGGGGTGCTAGGTAGTCGACATCGTCGTCCTCGTGCAGATGGCGGCTGCCGAAGTCATTTGCTGCCGCACCGTCGCCTAGGAAGCACTCCGCCATTAGCGTCGGTGGGGAGAGAGTGGGAGAGAGTGGCGTCGGCGGCGAGAGGCGAAGAGAAGGGCGTCGGTGGCGAGAGCGTGTGCGTTCACTGGCAAGGGGGCCGGCTTTTATAGCCGCGGATGGGCGGTGGTAGGGCTGCCGCCGTGTGCCGCTTGGTGGGAGTGGGCGGGACGCGCGTCGCCGCACCTTCACTGCGCCGCCCGTGAGGTATCAATGTAAGGCTGACTGGCGCGACAACCTTGGCATTGATGCCCGCAAGAACCGAGGCGATGAGGACGACAAAGGCGGCGAGTCACTGACTCGGTGGCCCTACTTCTTTTCGCGCCAAAAACGTTTCCCCCGGCGTCCCTGGGTGCACCAAGCGTGCGGAGTTCGGCCTGGGTGTGCTGGCACCAAATTCAGCCCTAACCTGCGAAAATTGGGCTTCTGAGGGCGCGACTCGGCCGAATTTTGGGCGCCGGCGACGAAAAAGGGCCTGGGGGGGGGGGGCAGGTTGGGGCCCGCGGCTAGAGATGCTCCTATGTTTTCCTCTCCTTCCACTCTTCTTGCTCCGCCACTTGTGCCTTCCCCCCTTGCCTCGTTGTTGCCGAAGTCGGTAATGCGCTGCGTCGAGGATGGGGAGGCCGCGATGTGGTGGGGTCGAGATGTGGAGGCGTGGAGCAGCGATGACGCTAGAGGCGGGCCGAGAAGAGGCGGAAGAGGAACTGCGGCAAGCACCGGCATTGCAACGTCTCCCGGGATGGCGAGATGGAGGCCACCGACTAAAGCTGTTTGTTTTTGTTGCTTCAACCACCAAAAAAAAATGCTCCGATGACCTACGGAGGGCCCCTTGGTGCAAGACCTAGGAATCTGTTGGGCTGGGCTCCGATAAGCCCGACCCTAACGATCCGGGCCCAACCTAGCCTGGCCACAATACTATACTATTATGTATTTTAAGACATATTTCATATTTAGAAGTATTATTGTGGGGTGTGTGTGTCCACATATATATATATATCGTTATAACTATATTCAGGGACATTTCGAGCTTCCGGCCAGTCTGTCGCGCTTGGCCCATGCCAAGGGCTATTTGATGGTGTTGCTCGTACAACCACATTTTTCCAATCTATGGCAAAAGGAACCCAGCTGCTACAAAGGAAAACCTTTCCCAACCAAATATAATTCACCACAGATTTGGTGCGGTGGTAAATTACGTTTTGGCTGTGAATCAAAATACCCGTCGATATTTCCCAAAAGAAAAGGATAATATTCGTGGATATTTCTGGGTGCTCCCTGTCTAGCATGCATGTGTACTCACCGGTGCAACCACATATATTTCATAATTTGTACATATATTTTAATACTCTAGTGTTCGTATACAGTGTCCACACATATATCTAGCTACTTAGGCATATTTTCCACGTCCTGGGCTGCCCTTATCCGCGGGCGCGCACACACAGCACCCATCTGTCCGCCTCCCATTTAAGCCACACCACTCCAGTCCTCCTACTAGCTCTCATCCCTTGGAATTCTTCTTCTCCTACCTCCATCTGGCTGCTCCATGAAAAACAAAACACTCACTCCAGCTAGCTAGCAGCTGCCTTCTTGTGTTCATAAACCCTCACTCCTCCTCACCCATCTCCCCCTCCGTCCTTCTGGTTGCATTTCGACCATCGGTCGAGATGGAGATGCAGGCGAAGGCAGCGAGGGGCGGGAAGAGGAGCAGGACGAGCGGCGGCACGACCACGACGAGGGTGGTGGAGAGGAAGGAGGCGGAGAGGGAGAGGAGGCAGCACATGAAGGCGCTCTGCGCCAAGCTCACCTCCCTCATCCCAAAAGAGCACTTCTCCAACCCTGTAAGACCACAAACAGTACTCCATATGTTGTACAATTTGTTTCCCTTTTAGCTGAATATAATGGGACACTTAGTTAGCTGCTTCTCTGGCACAGAAAAAGGAACAAGATGAACAAGTTTAGTATTCTGAAATCTTTTAGTGGCGACTATAATTAGTCAAGAGGGTTTGTTGTGTGTATATATGGACATTTATTTCACTCTACCCAATTCAGTATCCAGTAGATCCTATTGTAATTAAGTATAGTCCTTCTCATCACATGGAATATCATAATCAACGGGACAAGGCAATTGAGTTCTATGTACGGCGGCATTTAGTTTTGTTGGAATGTATTGCTTTCCTCATGAACTGTGTGATGTAGGAATGTACAACCTATTAACTCTTTTGTAAACATGAATTCTTCTTCCCGTTGAGATGGACAGCCGAAGCTAGCCGACTGGTACAATCATGCTATGGACCTCACGTCCAGGTGTACAAAATAGTACTCCCTCCGTCCCGTAATATAAGAACGTTTTTTATACTATTATGGGACGGAGGGAGTAGTAATATTGAAACATAGAAATTTCTAAAGTTCACCTCGATATATTTTTCTGGCATACTCTGAATATACAGGCCCAAGTTCCCAGGAGATATCCAAGACAGTGTCATGTTTGAAATGCATATGTTTTTTTTTCTGAGCTTGCAAGAATCATTTTGTTCATCTCTCAAAAACTGAGCTCGGAATTCGATATCCATAAATATATAAGAAACACATATAATGCTTTATTAATTTTGTGCCTCCATTGGACGTATGAGGTCTTATGTGGCTCTTCACGTAAATATTTCTTACCTATTAATAATATTCACTCCATCGAGATACATCCGTTTCAATGACAAACTAATATGTGACGGAGGGAAAGTACATTAACTAAAGGTCAAGCTAACAATAAATTGGTGTAGTACAAATCTGAGAAGATTTCAAATTACTTAAGAGGACAAATATCTCACTCGTTGAAATTACTATCCGGGTGACAAATGGAACTCAAGGATGGGCCGTACTAGACAGCTAGAAATAGGACGAAGTAGCAAGTACAACTCCGTTGCAGATATTAAGAAGATTTCTGAGAAATAGAAGAACTAATCCGGGATTAAGAACCAACTAAGGATGAAGAATTGATTAAAAAAATAAGGATGCACATTGGACGAAAATATCATACAGTAAGAGATTCTCAACTGTTAAGGAAGCATGAATTGTAGGTACGTATGTGAAAACATTTGGGTGGCACACATAAACCATTAGCGTATCAAACTCTTTGTCAAGTAGTAACAGGAAGTCTAAAGAGAATCCATGGTTAGTTTTACAAGAGATGATTTTATAATATTTCCAAACTCAGAAGATTATTATGTGTGGTCATGTGCATTCAGGATGCATAGATCCAGAAAATATAGCTCTTCCATTATCAAAATAAGATGACTTATCTTTGCAAAACAAATAAACGTCCTTTGATATCTTTGATATCTTTTCTCATATTTTTCTAACACTGTTGGACTTTAAATGTGTATATAGGATACGATGACCCGGCTAGGCAGCCTGGATGAGGCTGCGTCATACATCAAGAAGCTCAAAGAGAGGGTGGACGAGCTGCAACATAGGAGGAACTCTGCACAAGCAATGGCTGCCGCAAGAGGGGCTAGTGGTGCCTCAACGCCCACCACCACCCCTACCACGAGTGGTGGTGCGGGGTCACCAGAAGGAGAGAAACATTGGGAGGCATTGGCACCGGTGGTGGAGGTGCAACAACACGATGATACAAGCATGGATGTGGTGCTGGTATGCAGCACAGAGAGGCCGATCATGCTCCACCAGGTGATCACCATCCTCGAGGAAGAAGGCGCCGAGGTCGTCAATGCCAATCACTCCGTTGTTGGCCACAAAATCTTCTACACCATACACTCCAGGGTATGTACATATATAGGTATAGCCTTTCACATCTGCACAAGAAAATACAACCCATGTTGTATAATATTAGGCACACATGAGACCGAGTATACATTTTGACCATAACTATTTACTTGCTGTGTCCATATATATTGGAGGGATTCACCTTTGTTTCTAGTGTACCTACACATATTGAAGTAAACTAATGGTATATACACAAGTGAAAGACACAAAGGGAACATGAAAGTGATGCATATACACATACATGAAAAATATGGACAGTAGATTCCTCTCTATGTAGGGAGAGATAAAATTGAGGAAAGCTAGATAAAGAGTTTGAAAATGACCATAGATATACACATGTGCCACACAAATTTTAATTCCTTTCTTTTTCTCTTCCCGACCCTCCATCTGCTAGAATTTATGTCTTAAATTTAATTTACCGTGACTGGAAAAAGTCTTTAACTGTATGATTAAGAACTTCTTTCCATCTAAATATAAATCTAATTTGTTATCTACCTTTTCCATGAAATTAACATGGGTTAATTAGTTGCATCAATTAATTTCCTCTCTCTATCTTGTGCAGGCCTTCAGCTCGAGAATTGGCATAGATGTTTCAAGTGTTTCCGAAAGACTGAGAGCATTGGTATGATAGTAAATTTGTTTGTATAAAATATATATCCCATAACTATATATAAAGAGAAAATCCCGCATATGGTACATATGTCTAGTTATTAGCTAGAAGAACGGGATGGGAACACCCTTCAGTAGCTATATAACATCTTCTTCATGTTGTTTTCACAACATGATCAATGTATGGAAAAGGATGTTGACTGATCTGTGATTTTTCACTGACTTCTGGGCTGTCACGGCTTGTTGTTGGTTGCTGGAGTATTTTCAGAATAAGCTTATATTCATGTATTGCTCGATATTCTGGCTATGTGATTGCATGGTGCAGATGCTCAATATTATCCCCAACTTTCTCGAATGTAATTTACTTCTACTGTGTAGTCTGCTTAATTTTTTGCTCCGCTTAATCATCGCACATCTGGGAGCAAAAGAGGGTCAATACTGTAAGTTATTCTAGCATTAACTATATATACCATGCAGGAGTTGTTGTTTTTTCAGGCAACTATATACAATATATAGGGTAAGACGAAATTCATTATTTAGGGGAATGAACCTTGTTCCCACAACATCCAGACCTTGAGATTGAAAGTTAAGTTAATTAGTATCCTCTGGCGAAAGCAAACCTTGGCAAAACTGAAAAAAAATACAATATGTGGCCATGTGGGCGTCATGTGAAACAAATATATGTTGACTAAAGTATCAAACAAAGGAGTATGTCAAAAAATATGCTAACTAAAGTATCAAATAAAGGAGTATAATATACGGTAAGACCGAGAAAATATTAGAGAAAGGGATGGATGAAAGTGAGAGGCAGAGGTTTCTGCATCCATATGCATGTAAACATGCTGAATACTATTATGTGACGGCTTTTGGTTCTGGACCCATTCAATACTTCACTTTCTTCCTCGTCGTAAGAGAGTGGGTGACTGGGGAGAGCCTGATGTGGTTGGCCGAAAGCTCACCGGGAAAGGACACGTCCGTTTGTTCATTTTATAAATTTAGCAATCGAAAATGACGTTTCTCTAAAAAGAAGAAAAAGCAAGTGAAGGTGATTGGTTGCTAGCTAATCGGCACTTTTGAGAATCACCACTTTCTTAAAAATTGTATCCACTTTGGTTTCTTATAACTTACTCGTGTCAAGCATGAAGCTCCAGTATTTGTTTAAATTCAGTGTGTAAAATTTGTTGGGTTATTTTTTTAGTGCCTTCGCCCATAAATATGTTGTTACAACTAGCTATACTAATGTTGCTCTCGCTGACTTCCGTCACACGAAAGGCATGACACATTACTCCACCGTCAACTAGCTATACCGTAATGTGCTGAAATATTATGAATCGACAACTCATATGATGTAGCAAGTCAAACCATCCGTGTATAAAATGGCGCACACACATACGTAGCGACATGTCAGTTGAACAATGGAATGTTACATTAGATAATCTATGCACGTGATAATTGCCAAATTAATTTGGCTCTTTTCCAGAAGCTCGTGGGCCAAGAATTAATGTCTCTGCTTGAGAACTTTTATAAATTCAGCACCACTGCTTGAGCAAATGGTGGCCTCTCCGGTGTTGAACTTGGCTATGTCTTGAGAGTGTGGGACTAATATTTAAGCCAGGCTCGAGGGGTATTTGGCAAATTATTTTGCTTGGTAGAAAGGGAAATAAGAAGTTACCATTTTTACCAGTGAATGGAAAAAATGAGTACCTGCAATGGTGGTAGGACATATGCATAATGCTCTGCAGAACTGCCTGTCTGCTGCATTGTAGGGACCTTGCTTTGCTTCACGGGCTGAAGGGCATGGGGGATGGGGCAGTACTGTATTTGGCAAATGGCGATATAGGTGGTGGCCTCCACACTCCCTACCCTACACCAGCTGCCCTGCTCCAGTGAATCCAGCAATTATCTGAATGGAGGCAAAGAGAAGATGATGATCAACTGTTCGTGCTGTACGTACACATGTGTTGCGGCCATGCATGGGGTGCACTGCGTCAACGTCCTGTCTGTGGTAGCATGCATGCGTGCCCTCATCTGCTTGTCTGATCGATGGGGCAAGTGAATGATTGTGATTTCTGAAGGCAATTTACTGAAAAGCCGAGCATATTGATATGTACGAGCAGAGACATGCATGTGGCTTTTCATATCAAATGCAAACATCAGGCAACAGTGTACATACAAATAGGTGATTCTCCAGTTGAATAGATGGAACGAAGGTGGTTAATGATGGAGATGGAGCTGTACCAATGGCGGCTTCCACATCCACATGGCCTACACATGGAATCCAAGGAAAAAAAGATAAAGAGGCCTAAATGAGCAAGGCCCTATAGCTTTTGTGCTAGCTGTCTGTGGGGCCCGGCAGATAGCTGTGCTTTTTTCTTGGATGTGTATTTTTTTTAGAAAATGATAGAAAAAACTGCAAAGAAAACTTTTAGTTTATTCATCAACTGTTGTGGTAGTACAAAGAACACCAGAATTAGAAAATACATCCAGGTTCGTAGACCACCTAGCAACGACTACCAGCACTGGAGCGAGCCGAAGGCGCACCCCGTCACCCCCCTCCCTCTCATTGGAGCTGGGCAAACCTTGTTGTATCATACACTTGTTCTGCTTAGGTATTATTTTATTATCTGTTTTGTTTTTGTTAGAAAGGCATTTTATGAATAGGTTACTTGAAACTGTCCATAGAATTTCCCTGATTTAAGTACATATCGTCCATTATATCACCTGATAACTTGTACTCCCTCCATCCCAAAATAAGTATCATTGATTTAGTACAAAATTGTATTCTAAACCATATGAGCCCCCAACCTGATATTTTGAACCTTGCCGAGACTCGACAAAATTCACCCTTTTCAAAAGTCTTCGAAAACTTCAACCCAATCTAATCCATGGCGGTGGGAAAAAACTTACATTCACGCGATCAAAACAAATTCAATGGTGCTACGACTACGTGGCCATCCCTAGCTAGGGTCGGTGTCTACCTTGAGGTAGCGTAAAAATCAAAACATTATCAATAAAAATGTATAGATATGCCAAATTGCCACTCTCACGATTTGTTCCGTTGCTGAAACGCCTTAATCATCAGTTGAACACAAATAAGCAGCCAACCGGCAAGGATCCAAATGCCTACCGGACGGACCACACTACCCATAATTTGATTTCGAGCATGGGCCTCACTAGGCGCACAGTGTATACGCTGTAGATGGATGTTGCACTGGTAGCTAGCGTCTGTTTGCACCGCTGTGCCTGGCTTTTGTGCTTTAATTTATGTGCCTAATAATCATCTGGACTGCATGCATGCGCACATCTAATCCACTGCGTGCCTGTCTCTCTGGCTTCTGGATTCGTACGTGAGAGACAAGGCCCTAGCTAGAGATTGTGTAGACATGTCTGCATGACAGTGCCCATCCATCTGTTGTCATCCGACCATTTGCCTGCATCCACACAAAATAGAATGATTTTTATCTTCTTCTTCATTTGGGACGATGCATATGCATCGATGAGGCATCCCATGGATATGTGATGGACCATTCATTTACCGCATTTTTTCCAAGGCCAGGACTAGTGCCCGAATGTGGACGGCAGTCGTATGGCGTGTGGGACAACATACATACGTATTAAGTATGTTCCTACGAATTATTTATGTTTTCAAATTAACTGACCAATAATCAGTGAAGCTACGAATTCGCCGACACCGAAATTACCACATATAAGTTAGGTAATGGGTCATTGTATATGAGATTGATAGCGTGTGTTTGATTTATATATGTGTCGACCGTAGAGTATTCAACAATTATTATATGCAGCGAGACCTAGGTTATAGGGAAGGGGACATTTATAAGTTAATAACCAACACATGTAGGGTCGTGGGTGGGTGATGAGCATGTTCATGGGTATGGTATCGAGGTTCGATATGATTGACCTGATGTAACACGATCCAACTGCCATCTTTATGCCACAATAGATGTTGCTAAATTATTTATAGACAACCACACCACTACAATATATAGAACAACATAAAAGGCTATATAAGACATGGCTTTGGATATGGGTTAACAAAGCTCGCAAAGGCTATTTATGGCGAGTTTTCTCGGCCCCTTGTCTCAAAATGTTTAGGGGAGGAATTAATACGCCTCTCAGAAAAGTAGGGCTTGCGAGGCATGAAGAAAAGTAAGGCCCGTCACCGGAAATGATCTTAGACACGCCAAAAGAGAGACATGTCTCACATAGTAGATATATCCAAGGTGGCATTCAATTTGGGACAGTCTAGAAAACCAACCTTGGATATTAGATAAACCATGACGAAGGATCGTCATAGACACCCTTACTCTCAATCCTCCTGTCTCTTTCTCGTCTCTCGGTCTTTCTTGCGAGTCTGGCTGCACGCTGAAGACCTTGCGTGTGGCACCCTCATCGTTCTCTGGCGGCACCTTTGCACCTCCTCTCTCTTTCCCTACTATGTGTGCTATCCAGTTCCCCTATCTTCCTGTTATGCGGTCCTCTCCTTCCCTGGTTTATAATTAAACTTAAAGTACTAAATCAATTTGGTATGATTAAGCTTGACCAAGTAAAGTCCACAATTGTTTTCATGTTTCAAAGTATATTTCAATGTAGAATCCTATCATTTTCCTCCCATAACCGGCTAACCCTAGGCAGCTAGGGCAAACTCCACCCTCCGGTTTCACCGGCGAGCCCATGAATTAATCGGCACCCCCGCACTCTGTTTGCCGCTCTGGCGGTCAGTGGCGGGGAGGGTAATCCTGATGCCTTCGCTCCGGTTAGTAGTTTAGAGTAGCGTTTTTTTAGTCCTCGCAGGTGCAGCACTTGGGCGGATGGCGGCGCTTCTTGTTTGAATTTGTCTTTCAGTTTCAGATCCTTCTTGAGTTCGTCTGTGTAGGCGTAGTAGGCAGAGCTCCGACATAGATTCATGTCGTCTACTTGGGGCGATGGTGTTAGGGTTTCTCGTCAAGTGGCGAGATTTAGTGTTAGGTGCTTTAGATATATGCAAGGGTTGAACAGCGGCGACTGTGGCTCCAGGGCGCTGGTCCTTTGAGCCACGTGCCCCGGGTGTCATCGACAAGGTTAAGCTGGCTCCGGTAGGGGAGCCACGACAGCGGCGCATCGGTGGCTCATTTTGCGGCAGTAGTGGTCACTCGGTGGTCTCGAAATCTCGATGTGATTTTTATTAGGTCTAAGATGTTTGTACTTCCAGTGAACTTTTATAGTAGTTAATCTGTTATTTTTCACACAAAAAAGCAAAGTCGACGGTTATTAGTGTCACTAGCTTGTTGTTTCACCATTTATACGTATTGTCCGAAACTTCTATACAGTACATACATACATACGTACATGCATGTCGCACGAGCTTGGATGGATGGAGAGGCTACTGGAAGCAGCAGAAAAGGGAAATGTTTCCTACGTGAAGAGAGACACGGAGAGATGGACAAAGCTAGTGTCTGTGTCAACCAGGCCTCCTCCACGAAGCCCCCTTCCATACGTGCGTCATGCAGCATGCATCCATCAAGCTCGATCGATCTGCGCACACAGAGACACACCTGGCTCTTCTTGTCGATCGCCGGAAACAAGTAAAGGCAGCTGATCAACCTCGTGGTTCATTCACACTCATACGTACGTCAGCCTCTCTCGCGTCACCGGCGTGACGCATGCATGCTTTCTCCCTTTCATCGTTTCATTTTCTTCGCCCAACAACGAATCAATCAAAATCAATAAAAATACGCAGCAGAGTCAATCAATCAACGGTAGTACTATGGACCAGTCTTGCTTGTACAAATTTTCCCGCTGCCATCCACTTCACTGAATGAATGCAGTGTCATACTTATGAGTAACAGCTTAGACCATCTTCAG
>NC_041385.1:411101-444134 GCF_002162155.2 Triticum dicoccoides | reverse complement strand
AAAAACGGCCCAGTCGTGTTCCAGGGTCTATTTTTTGCCAGTTAGGCCCGAAACTGGCGCCGGCGGACCCAGGCCGCACCCGGCGCACTGGGGGCGCCTATGGGCGCCGGGGCAATCGTTTTTCGCGTGAAAGAATGGCGGCCCCGCCGAGTCAGCGACCCACGCGCCTCCTCGTCCTCACGTCGCCTCGGTTTTCCGTGGGAAATCAATGCCAAGGCTGCTGCCGGTCAGTCTTCCATTGATTTCTCACGGGCGGCGCGGTGAGGCGACACGCACCCTCCCGCCACGCGTACACGCGGCGACGCCCCCCGGCCGGTATATAAAGCAGCACCTCCCTCACCGGTGGACACACCCGCCCGCAGCCCCTCTCTCCCCGTGCACAGCCGCCGCCGACGAGCTCTCTTTCCTCTCCGTCCCCACAGCCACCACAGACGATGGGTGAAAGGTTCCCCGGCGACGACCAATGGCTTCGGCCGCCGCTCTCTGCACGAGTGGGAAGCCCATCTCCTACACGAAGCCAACTACTCGGCACCTCTCGACATGAGCGCGCCGGGGCGATGGAGGCCCAGCGTTGGCGGCGTCCCCCGGCCCCATGCCTGACGTCACGCGCCCCGACATCTTCCGCGCCGAGATCGAGCGTGCGCGGGCGTCTCTGTCGGAGGAGCAGCGAGCCCTCCCAGAGTACGACGCCGGCAACCACGGGGCGTGGGCGACGTACTTCGAACGCCGGCAGGTGGAGTGGCTGGCCTTCACCAACAACGCGTGGTTGGTGCGGGGGAGCAAAAAACAGCGACGGCCGCCGCCTGTGGTGGGGCGCCCCCGGCTGCACGCTCCACGCCGTCCTCGAGTACCTCGAGGGTGGCAACGATCCACCGCTGACGTACCCCGCCGCCCGTTCCCCTGCTGGAGTGGCGGCCAATGGATGTCGAGGAGGACCGGCTCCTCTTCCTACTCTTCCTGATCCTCCTCCCACTCCTCTGGGTCGCGAGCGCTCTTCAGCGTCAAGGCCGAGCCCGCGAAAATGCCGCTCGACTGGCGCACCCGCAGCGCCGGCATCATCATCAACGATGGCGGGCGTGCCTCCTCCTTGGCTCCACCCAGCCTCGTTAAGCTGAAGACAGAGCCGTGGCTCATCGCCGTGAAGACGGAGCCGGAAAGTGGGCGCAGGAAGATTGGGCGCGGCTGGAGATGGAGCGCCAGCGCCGCGCCCTGGAGGAGATCGCCGCACGCCGCCATGTGCGCGACGAAGGGGGCGTCATCGTGCTTGAAGACATCGACGACGACGCGCCTCCACCGGCCAACCCTGTCCGCCTAGGCGACCCCGGGCAAGGGTCCAGCAGCGTGAAGAAGGAGAAGGGCAACGACGACGACGACTACGTCGCGTCAGCGAGTTCTTCGGCCTGTAGTCGCGGCTCTTTGATTTTTAAGTAAATTTCATGTTTTCTATGTAAAAAAATGTAGAATGCCGAAGTTTATGCCCTGTTCGCCGAATCTTTGTCATGTTTGCCGAATCTTAGCCGATTTTCTTTTTAAAATAGTTTTAAAAAGGGTGTCTGGGGCGACCCTGGGGCGGCGGCGGCTGGGAACCCGATCGCCCCCAAGCCGATTTTTAGCGCCGCCCCAGGCGGCGATTTTTAGAGCCCCCAAGGGCCAACGGCTGGAGTTGCTCTTATGTCTCCATTCTTGCCCGAGAGCATCACATTCGGACTAGTCAAATCTGACACCCTGCGACAGCTGGGCATGCATGCAGGGGGACATTGGTGCACGGATATGGGTGAGAGGTAATGTTGCATGGTGGCCAACCCAGTGAAACTTCCACCCTGTGAGAGTTGGCGTCAGTTGTAGGATTCTGATGGGCTACTCTCCCCGATCCAAATTAATTGGCACTCACTTAGTACATATTTAGAGAGAAGCATTATATATTTAAAAGTGTTATTACGAGGTATATAAATACATCATTAATACTCCCTATATTTCTTATATAAGGCCACTATTAAGATTATAATTTGCAGCTCTACAAGGCCACTAACACCAATCGAGATAAAATTGGTGAGGTTTACCCCGTATTAGCAACCGAGGACATAATACCTCATGCATGCATGCTGGAGTGAGAAGGTTGGTTTGCATGCATCACATAATTCACATTAATCAACTAACTAGGAGTGAAAAAGTTGTATTGTTGTGCGTTCAAGAGAAAAATACACATTAATTAACACGTCAAGCGAGAAGAAAAGACTAGTTTGCAACATTGACTTAAGTGACCATTAATTACTACCTTGGTACCTGTAATATATGAGTCTGTGGCCTTGTATAAAAATATAGAGGGAGTACATCATTATTAACTATATTCATTTGGAGACATTATATTTGTGTATTTTTGGGCTTCCGGCTGGGCCCCATGCCCAGGCCTGTTTCATGGAGTTGCTCTTATATATACAGAGCCACCTTTTTTGGATAAAGGGTGTCAAAGTATCTCCACAAAAATAGAAAATAACAAATAATAATAAAAAATTAAAAATTGTGGATATGCTGGTGCTCCCTCTCGCATGCATGTGTACTCACCAGTGCAACCACATACGGAGTGCTTCGTATGTACATATTCTAATACTCTAGAGTGTTTGGTGTCCATATATGTCCTAGCATATTTTCCACATCCGGCCGGCCCTTATCCGTACTCGCACCACCCATACGAGCGCCTCCCATTTAAGCCACCTCCGCCACTCCCACTCCTCCTACCTCTGCTTGCTCCATGAAAAACAAAACACCCACTCTAGCTAGCTAGCAGCCTGGTTGCATTTCTACCTAGACCACCAGACCGGCCGGCTGCTAGCAGATCCGTGACTCCTTGTGCGTGGGAGTTCGAGATGGACGTGCAGGCCCATGAGGCGACTGGCCGGATGAGGGGCAGGGCGAGCGGCGGCACGACCACGACGAGGGTGGTGGAGAGGAAGGAGGCGGAGAGGGAGAGGAGGCAGCATATGAAGGCGCTCTGCGCCAAGCTCGCCTCCCTCATCCCAAAAGAACACTTCTCCAACCCTGTAAGACCCACAAACACTACTCCATATGTTTTTAATTTGTTTCCCTTTTTACTGAATAATGCGATACTTAGTTAGATGCCTCTCTCCATACCATACATGCTAATCGATCTGGCCCAGAAAAAGGAAGAAGATGAGCACGTTTAATTGTTTTGAATTCTTTTAGTGGCAACTGCATGCTAATTAGTCAACAGAGTATACTAGCATTTCATATTGTCACTAACTAATTCAGTATCCACCACTATAGAATAGTAGTACTCCCTCCGTAAACTAATATAAGAGCGTTTAGATCACTATTTTTAGTGATCTAAACGCTCTTATATTAGTTTACAGAGGGAGTACTAATTAAGTATAGTCCTTTCCATCACATGAAATATTGTAATCACTGGGCCGGAGCAATTGAGTTCTACGTACGGCCTCGGCCGGGCATTTAGTTTTGTTGGAATGTGTTGCTTTCCTCATAAACAGTGACGTAGGTACATGCAACCTATTAATTATTTTGTAAACCATACTTCCTTTTTTGTTGTCGATGAGATGGACAACTGAAATTAGTTATTGGTACAGTCGTGCTTATTTTGACCTCACGTCCAGGCGTACATATCTACGAGCATTGAAATACAGGTATCATTAAACCTCGCCTCTATTTCATATTTCTGGCATATTTTGGATACACAACCCCAAGTTCCATTTGAAAGGCCAAGCTAACCATAAATCGATGTAGTACATAACTAATATATTGCAAAAAATCCGAGAAGATTTCAAATTACCAAGAGTAGGCATATATGCCTCTGTTTGACATTACTATCAGGGTGACAAATGGAACTCAGGGATAAGCCGGACTGGATAGCTAGAAATAGGATAAAATATCGTCATGTACCAAGTACAACATCGATGCAGATAGTATGAAGTGAGATTTGTGAGAAACAGAAGAATTATCTCCTGGACTAAGATCCAACTAAGTACGAAACATTTTTGTTTTAGCTAACAATGTACAAAGGGTGAAAATACGACACAGTAAGTGAATCTCAACTGATAAGAAAGAATGCCTTGTAGGTATGTGAAGACATTTGGGTGGCACAAATAAATAATTAGCTTATCAAACTCTCTGTCAAGTAGAAACAAAAATTCTAAAGATAATCCACTGTTTGTTTTACAGGAGATGATTTGATAATATAATTTTCAAACTCAAAAGAATTATCATGTGTGGTTATGTGCATCAACGATGCATAGATCTGGGAAAATATAGCTCTTAAATTATAAAAAGACGATGACTTATCTTAATTAACAAAACATTAACATCCTTAGATATTTTTATAATTACTTCACATATTTTTTTATAACACTGTTGCGCCTTAAATGTGTATATAGGATACAATGACCCAGCTAGGCAGCCTAGATGAGTCTGCGTCATACATAAAGAAGCTCAAGGAGAGGGTCGATGAGTTGCATCATAGGAGGAGCTCAGCGAAAGAAATGGCTGCCGCAAGAGGGGATAGTGGTGCTTCAACGCCCACAACCACCCCTACCACGAGTGGCGGTGCGGGGTCACTAGAACGAGAGAAACATTGGGAGGCATGGGCACCGGTGCTGGAGGTGCGGCAACATGATGACACGAGCTTGGATGTGGTGCTGGTATGCAGCACAGAGAGGCCGATCATGCTCCACGAGGTGATCACCATCCTCGAGGAAGAAGGCGCCGAGGTCATCAATGCCAATCACTCCATTGCTGGCCACAAAATATTCTACACCATACACTCCCAGGTTCGTACATATATAGGTACAGCCTTTCACATCTACGCAAGAAAATACAACCTATGTTGTTAAAGATAAGGCACACATGAGTTCAAGTATTCATATTAACCATAAATTTCTAGTTTATGTGCCCATACTTATTGAAGGGGTTTACATTTTCTTCTAGTGTGCATATTAAACTGAATGAGCAGTAAAAGAAAGTATTGAAGTATATTATGGTCTATATATACAAGTGAAAGGCACAAAGGAAAATGAAAGTGATGCATGTACAATATGTGGAAAATGTGGAATCGATGATTTCTCTCTATGTAGAAAGTGAAAAAATTGGGGAAAGCTAGCCAAGATGTTTGAGAATGACATTAGATAAAACATGTGCTATATTTTTTTTTTATATCTTTCTCTTCTCTTCCTCCCTCTCCACCCGCTAGAACTTAAGTATTAGATTTAATCTACATCAACTGAAAAATGATTTTCATTGCATGATGAAGGACTTCTTTCCATCTAAATATTGAACTAATTTATTATCTACTTCTCCACGAAATTCACATGGGTCAATTAATTGCATCAATTAATTTCCTCTATTTATCTTGTGCAGGCCTTCAGCTCAAGAATTGGCATAGATGTTTCAAGTGTTTCTGAGCGACTGAGAGCATTGGTATGATAGTGTGTGTGTATATATATATATATATAAATATAGATGGTACATATGTCTAGTTATTAATTGCTACAAGAAGGGGATGGAAACATCCTTCATTAGCTATATAACATCTTCTCCATGTTGTTTCACAACATGATCATTGTACGGAAAAGGATGTTGATTGCTCTTTGATCTACCACCTGGTATAATTTACAGTAACCATGTCTGGTTGTCAAGGTTTGTTGCACGTTGCTGGAGTTTTTTTTTTAGAATAAGTCTATGTTCATGTATCGCTCAATATTCTGGCTATGTGATTGCATGTTGCAAGCCCAAAAATATCCCAAAGTTGCCCAAGTGTAATTTATTTTGTATTTGTGTGGTTTGCTTTATTTTTTTCTCCATTTAATTATGGCGCAACCAGGAGAAAAAGAGCGGTAAATACTATGAATCATACTAGTATATATGAATTTGTCGGCGAGCTGGTGCTTATGACCAGAAAAAATTCATTACTTAGGGGAATGAAGTTTGTTCTCTCAACATCCTGATTTTGATATTCGGATGTTGACAATTAAGTTAATTTGTTATTCTTTGGCAAAATTAAAGTTCAATAAAGCGGAAGAAAGATGTGGATATCATGTCAAGGTGTGTATGTTAGAAAGTTATGTTGATTAAAGTATCAAACGAAGGAGTGTACTATAGGGTAAGACTCAGCAAGTACTCTGTATGTCTTTCCAAATTAGAGAAAGAGATTGGCGAAATGAGAGGCTGATGTTATTGCATCCATGCATGTAATCGTGTTGAATACTATTACGTGATGGGTCTTGGTTTTGGGGCCATTAGATGCTTCACTTTCTTCCTCATTGTCAAGAGAGTGAATGATTGGGTGATCTTGCTATGGTGGGCCAAAAGATTACCAGGAAAGAACACACCCATTTCTTAATTATTTTAATTTAGGGAGCGAAAGTGATTGGTTGCTGGCTAATCACAATCTTTTGTTGAAAATTGGATCCACTTTTGTTGCTTAAAACCTACTCCTGCCATATGCATCAAGCTGTAGTTTTGTTTTGTTAAGTTTTATTTTTTAATTTATAATTTTTTATTGGATTATTCTTCTAGTATCTTCGGCACTAAATACCTTGCTACAACAAGTAGTTGTTTCATCAGAAAGAAAAATATGTTTATGCTATACTAATCCAACGAAGGATTTAACCTTGGGTACATCTAAACCCAACTTTTAAAAACTTCAGTATTTTAAATTTCAAAATTATGGAGAAATTATGCATTTACATGTTTGTACAAAATTTCCCAATAGTAACTTTCATAAATATTAATCACGTGTGGCCTGTGTGAAAATCATAAAAATGAGTTACCGTGTGAAGATTGAGATACACTATAAGTTATGAATTTTGTGTACTAGTAAAAGTATATATATATTTTATAATCTTCACACGTCACAAAAGACCATATCATTTTATGAATATTTTCACAGATAGTTTCTACAGAATAGCACTTTCCCGCTTTTCTTTAGCATCTGTAAGCCATCTAGATCGAACACTGTCTATATAACCGTAAAAGGATTTGGATGGAAACATGCATCTCTATTCCCGTAGATCTTAGGAGAAAAGTTGTACTGCAGTAGTAACGTTAATTTTTACTCAGTGCAGTACTCGATGGTTATCACAATAAAAAAGCATGAAAAACTTGGGACCTGCTTATTTTATCCACGCCGAAGATGGTGGACAGAGGAGTATAACCTAGCCAAAATGGCATGTCTATAACTCGATCCTTCTTCTCGCACGTGATTGTTAATACACCTTAAAAATAATCTTGTATCACTCGCGCCGTCTTCCCTCACATGAAAGCCATGAGACCAAATTAATTGCCACCAACAATACTTCCTCCGTCCCAAAATAAGTGATTCAACTTTGTACTAGATGCTCTATTTGCGTGATAATTGATAAATTAAATGACCCATTTTCTGAAGCCTGGGCCAAAAATCCTCTGCACCAAAAGTTTAACAAATCTAACACCGTTTGAGCAAACGGCGGCTCTCCGTTGTTGAACTCGGTTATATCATCAGAATGTGGCACTAACGTTTTTGCCAGTCTTGAGCCGTAATTTAGCAAGTGGTGCTCAGCACAAACGAAAATAGGTTACCTTTTTTTTACCGGTGATAGAAAAAGAGGGTCAAATGGTAGCTATTTTTTTTAATAATACACTTTTTCTATGAATTTTTAGAAATATTATGCTGGATACAAATTTTTTAAAACTAATACACCGGTCTAGTCAGCCCACAACAGGCCGACTGCGCCTAATCAGCCAACAGCAGGCCGATTAGTATCTCAACCGTAGGCAGGGGGTCCAGTCGGTTTATGGTAAGGCGATTGGGACTAATCGGCCCTCCGTAAGCCGATAGGCTAGCTAGCTGGCAATACCGAATACATACGGTTTAGAGCTAGCCGGTTTAGACATGACACCATTAGCTGGCAATACCGATCAATCAACTAGCTAGCGTCAAGATCGATACAGCAGGCTTCGGTAGCTAGCTTGTTACGTACGTGTGTGTTGTCTCCTGGAAGATTCGATCAAGCGTGGCTTGTGTATTCGCACGTCTTGCCGGAAAACAATTCCCAGGTCGTAGTACTTAGCCAGTGTACCTGTGTACGCACGTACGCATTCGGTCGACCGACGAAAAGTAGTCGCGAGGAGCGATCGGGCCTAGTCAACAACGACATCAGGCCACGCACGGGTAGCCGCGCTCAGGCACTCTCCCTGTCGCCGCATGCACCATACGGTATTGCCAGCTAGCTAGCCTCACAAGCCACGCTAACCAGCACAGGACTCGAACCCACGTAAGATTGCATTGGCCATGCACCTATCGGCTTACGGAAGGCCGATTAGTTCCAATCAGCTTACCATTAAGCCAAACGTGTGGATTCATTTGTCCTGGTTCGTGTGGAACCATTTGTCCTGGTTCGTGTGGGCCCACGCTAACCAGCTTACCATTGGCCATGCACCTATCGAACCCAGGGGGCGGCCGGGGCCTCGTGGGCATTGGTCCCGGTTCGTGTGGAACCATTTGGTCTGGTTCAAGCCACGAATTGCTACTAATCGGCCTGCTGTTGGCTGATTAGGCCCAGTTGGCCTGCCGTGGGCTGACTAGGCCCACGGTGTATTATTTAAAAAAAATTTATATCCAATGTAATATTTCTGAAAATTCATAAAAGAAGTGTATTATTTTAAAAAAAATTAGCCAAATGGTAGGACATACGTACTGTATGCCTAATGCTCTGCACAACTGCCTTGTCTGCATTGTAGGGTCCCTGGTTTGCTTCACGGGCTGCTGGGACGACGTGAGGTTTGATCTAAGCGATGGGCAAATGGCTACGTGGTGGTCTCCACACTCCCTGCCCTACACCAGCTGCTCTACTTATCTGAGGAAGGTGACGAGCAGAAGATGATCAACTGTACGAACACATGTGTTGCACTGCATCAGCGTGCTCTCTGTGGTAGCATGCATGCATGCCCTCTGCTTCTCTGATCGATGGGGCAGCCCTGCTTGCCTGGCTCCGTGAGTCCACGCAGCTGTTCATCACTGCCCAACACACACGCACGCACGTTAATATTTCAGAACGGAGGGAGTACGAGAAACATGTGTTTTCATATCAATATGAACTAATCAATTGCATACATGGAACTTGAAGGCTTACCTTTGCATAAAGGTGACTAAAAAGTGCTCAAGTGACATTTTCAGACTTGACTCAGCGTGTTTATATTCACCAAGGAAATAAGGACTTGACTAATTCAGCGCGTGTGTGGATGGAGCTGTACCAATGGCGGCTTTCACATCCACATGAATTACACCTGAAATTCAAGCGAAAAAAATAAAGATGCCTAAACAGGCAAGGCCGCGTAGGGCATGGCTGCTAGCTGGCGTTTTTTCTTCTTCTTCTGGTTGTACTATATATTTTGTTAAGAAAAGCTTAAGTTCCTATTTTTTACTTTATATTTTTTAACACAGTACAATCGAAGTTGCTACGTACATGAGCATACACTCACCCTTATGAATGCACGCACGCACATCCTACCACTATTAGTACATCCAAGAGATTGAGCCGGCATAGCATTTTGAGATTAACAAAGCCACCACAAGCGCTTCGTAGTCGACGGGAACGTCTCCTTTCATTGAACAAACATTGGCGAAAATCTTGAAATAAATTCAGGAAAATGTGAGCACCAATGTCAAGTCTATGATTTAAACCCTGATGGGCTGGAAATACCACTGTCCTCCTGACCATACAACCAGAATTTGGTTCGCTTTCTTTACTTTATGTTGGGGTAGTTTATGTTCTGTTAACAAACAACAAAAAATATTAAATCATACACTTTTGTGCTTGGATATTATTTTATGAGAAAAGTATATTTTTTGTCCCGGCTCTCAGTTTATTACTGGTTTTGGTGCTGACTCACCCCGGTTTTGACCAGTGCTTACTCAAATTCACGTAATTTTTTCAAACCCGTGATCTTTTTTAAAATCCACATAATTTTCTAAATCTTATTTTTAAGTTCCCTTACTTTTTTCAGTATGTGAACTTTTTGAAATTCACATACTTTTTCCATATCCGTGTACTTTTTTCAAGTTGGTATTTTTATAAACTAGCATACTTTATTCAAATCGAGCTTGTTTCAAATCCACATAATTTTTTCAACCCCAAATTTTGTTTTGAAAAAATGACTCAAATTTAAAAAAGAGAGAAATTATGCAAACTAGGAAAAATACTTGGAATAAAAAAACTATGCGGATTTGAAAAAAAATATGAGAGTAAAAAAGTTTACATATTTGAAAAAAGACGAGAACTGGAAAAATGTACGCAAATTTTTAAAAAGTTGACAGATTTGAAAAAAAAAACTATGCGAATTTGAGTCAGTAAAGCTCAAAATGGCGTGAGTTAGCACTAAAACTTAGACGAGGGACGAGCGTTGTCCGGTTTCAGTAGTTGAGGGTGCAAGTTGTCTGGTGTTGAAGTTGACAGACTAAATATAGATTTCGTAAAGATTTGAGGGATGAAATGTGTACATTCCCTTATTTTATTATATATTTATTTTTGTTAGAGGGAAATTATATAAATAAGCTTAGCCGAAAATTCCATATTTTTTCTTGATTTAACTGCCTGTCGTACGTTATATCGCCCGCTGACTAATATTTGATTTGCCAAAATCAGATCAATATGGACCGTGACCCAATATTTCAAACCTTGGCGAGAATTGACAAAATTCACCATTTTCAAAATTTCAGCAAATAATTCACCATCTTTCAAAATTTAACCCAATCTAATCCGTCTACTTAATACCAGCACCCCCCGTGCTAAATTTTGCTAAATCGGTGTCGTGTATCTTTGTGGCGGAAAGAAGGGTAAGTGTTTTTGCGATCAAAATGAAGTTTGCAGTGCAAGAGGATAAGAAAATATCTTTTTACCAGTGATGAAAATGGGTCAAATGATTGGACAATGCTCTGCAAAACTGTCTCCATGGTAGTAGGGGTCCCTGAGGTTTGTCTCGGGAACTTGAAAGCGATGTGGTGATGGGTAGTGTTTGCCAAAACCCGAGGTTGTGGTCTCCACTACTTGCCGTGCACCAATATTTGCCCACTCCTTACCAATTCATGCATGTCCTCTGCTTGTGACTTGTGAGTGACAAGTGGGCAACTGATTCCGATTGTGAATGTGATTAAGAAGGGTCATGAGTGACATTTTCAGACTTGACCCAGCGTGTATCAGCAGCAAGGAGACTTGACTAACAATTCAGCGCTCCTGTGGAGCCGTACCTATGGCGGCTGCCAGCATATCTACAAGATTTTCAAACCAAGCAAAGCCTTTTCCGCTTAATGGTGGAAATTTTGTAATCACGGTACATGATTGGAATTGATACTATACATACTGTATCGAATGCATATGATTTTTGTGCCCTACTCACCTGTGTCTTTTCTTTTCCGTCTTTTGGCAAAGTTAGAACGTGATTGTAGGAGTATCACCTATTTGTTTCATAAACTAGATGATAGCCCGCACGTTGTTGCAGGAATATTTTGCAATATAGTTCGGTGTGATTCGTTGTACAAAACAAGAATATTTGAATTAATAGTATAAAAAGCTAAAACTAAAAATACATATAATTTATTATGTTTGATTATTATATAGTTATAAAAGGGTGATTAAATATATATCACATAATAGAATGAAAATGCTCATGTATGTTTAATGTTGAGATGGGCCTTTTTTCCATGCATGTCATGATGAAGTGGCATGCATGCATGTTCAGACATATGGTAGTGGGAATGGGCCTTTTCTCATGCATGTTGTGCGACGATGTGGCATGCTTGCATGTTGAGAGAAATAGTTAGTGGGGGCTAGCTATTTAGATGTAGAAGATATATGTTGTCCAAGAAAGCACTCAGTTAAACAAGTGTAACTTTTTTTTAGAAAAAAAACTGGAGTAACTTTGGCTGCTAAAATATAAAAAAACTATTTACATTGATAAGGTGAAATATTTGTTAGATTTTTTAAAATGAAAAAAAACTTCCGTAACATTTATGTTTGTGTATATTTACTAATATATACGCATACGAGCTAAAGGTGTATGTTGGATACATTTTAATCTCCGAGACGACACATATTTACAACCAGAGAGGGCGTAAAACAAACAATTGCTATGTATCTCCTACTCCACAAGCGAGCTGCATTTCTTTCCAATCTTGAATCGGCGGCACAATGATAAGAGGCCATGGAGTCGAGTAAACGTAAAAGAGATAGAAGTTACACATGCCAAGGCAAGACTACCCAGTACCATGTATGTGGACCAAGTATATGTGGACCATGGATGAGGACGCGGTACATTCACTGCACAATTGTCTTCATGCACCTTCCGTTGCTGCAAAACCTCAATTATTGATACACATATATGCGTATGTATATGTATATGCAGCCAACAAGCAACAGCAGGCAGGCTAGGCTAGGACCCAAATGGCTACCACAGGACCACACTAAGATAGCTCACAAACTTACTCAATTCGATTGAGCATGGCCCTTATTATTATGTGCATTGGTAGCTAGCGCTGTTGATGGATAGTATTGCTTTGGCTTTTGTGTTAGCTGCATACTGATCTGGACTGCACGCATGTGCATATCTGTCGGCCCTGCTCCTGTCTGGATTTAGTGACAGAGATACTCCTCGCTATCGCCGGTAGGATATCTATCCGGCCTGGAATGTGACATCCAGCAGCTAGCGAGCTTCCACAAAAAATTGATCCAGTTTTTCGTGCTTCCTTCCTGGCCATGCATCCATCAGATATTTTCAATGCACGAGGCAGAAAAAACCATTCATTTATTGTACATTTTCATATACACAAAGTGAACACGACAATATATATACTCCCGGGTACTCTTAAGTCTGAAAACCCTTGCTATCAAATTAAAAAAGAAACATTCCAAGAAAATAAAGTAAAATAATGACACAGATACAGTAGGTGCCAATTATATATGCCGCGAAAAATTATATACAAAATTTAAACACAAATCATGAATCGAACAAAAAGCTAACGATGAACAGTAACCACTTCAGATTGGGTTTCTCGAGCTATATATTTTAGTTTTCTTGGATGGAAGCTTATGTGCATTAATTCGGGCAGCGACTATCTTTTCTTACTAAAAGATATTTTTCGTGCATGTAGCAAGTCAAGAACCATTCATTGCGCATTTTCTTGTGCCAAAATTGTTTGTGTAGGTGGACCTCTAGAAATGTTCATTGCATAAAATGTAGTGAAACTAAAGATTTAAATCTTATCTCACAGCCTCAGAAAAGATTAGATTTACATGGATGTGAACGCCAGATTGACCTAAGAAGAAAAAAACAGAGCAAAACTGTTATTGAATCTACCGCGGGATACATGTATACACACGCAAACTTATGCCTCACAAAGTTGTGGCCGTTGGTGGCCGCCAAGCGCTAATCCCGGTCTGGAGTCCGTGGTTGGTTGTGATGTGTCAAGTAGATCGAATCCCCTCAGCAAGGTGTGTGCGAGGGGCTGAGACTAGCCACAGTGGGAGTACAGTAACATCGAGTCCAACTCAGCAAAATTGCTTATGTGGCAATGAGTTAATGAGGAGAGAGATAGTTATATTAACTTAGCTAGTTACTGTAACATCATATGTCCCAATGCAATATGAGTCTATAACCTAATAAATGAAGCTTTGCATGTTACCACACTTATGTTACTACCCACTATGAATATAGTAATATAGTCTAGGGATATGTGTATGTTACTAGTGTATGTTACTCACCATTGTGGCTAGTCTGGGCGAAAGCTTGGCGCCCGGAGCTAGCAGGTGTCGCATCCCTCTTGGGATAAAAACATGTGTCCGCTCCGGTAGACGCGGTATTGGTGGCGCTTTGTGTCGTGACCCTCTTGCTGGAATCGAGTGCGGGTGTCTCTAGGACAGGGTCATGTGTTCGAGATGGTTTCAAGTTTTAATTCGCAGCGCATCTGTTCGGTCAGCTAATGGTCTTCTTTGCATGCATCTATCTTCTAGAAGAGGCCACATCTTCCCTTTGGCCTCCTTTCATCTAGATCGAGAGGGCAGTGGGTCACCTTAGGCGGTGGTTTGATGGTGATGGCACGACAAAGTCCGGTAGTTTCTTCCATGGGGAACGTGTTCGCATGTCGTCCTCGGGATTGGTTGTGTCTCGCCGAGTCACAGTAGTCCGGGTTCTCCCGTGCATTTTCGCGGCTGCTTAATGAAGGCGTCTAGTGATGCACTCTGTGTTGAAATATATTACCCGCTTTTTTTCGTCGGTTCGGGCTTTTGGTTGAGTTGGCTAGCGCACGAATCAGTACTCTGGTGTTTGTTATAGTGTGCTCGGGTTGTTTTGTCGTGCTTTTCTTTGACTAGCTCATATGAGGATTTACAGTGCCTTCTAAAGATGGAACAAACAAGAACACGGACTCCTGTCACGGATCGAAACAGTCATGCATGCATACCCAGCTAAACGTTTGAGCACAACACTTGGTGCATGCGTCACTCCTGCTTGCGTCACCGGCTTGCTGGGATCCATATATCGAGGAGGAGTCTGGTAGCTGCGGCCGGCAGTGTATTTGTGTCGTTTTTCTTCAACGGATGGATGAGCGACCAAGACCAATTTGTCGCACTATCCTACACTTAGTGCAGACCTACGTCAGCTTTGCTCGCGTCACCAGCGCCTACGTACGCATGTTGCTCTGCTTCTAGCCACGAAAATACTCTGTTCACCTATAATCCCAAAGTTCTATTGGCATGCCGTCTACTGCAAACTCTTCATTTCCAAACAAAGAAACAAACAAAAAGGATTGCATCGAGGACGCGCACTCTCCATGATATTCACTCCGTTTTATTTACTCTGTATATTAGCTTTGACCTTACATCAAATTTTGTAAACTTGGACCAAGTTTACCAATAACAATCTAAACTTGGAGCAAATGATTTGCAGCAGGGACACATACTCTAACCGATGGCGGTCTGTCCATCCTTCAGTGTGCCAATATGCTGCAGTTGCAACAAAGAAAGAAAATAAAGGATTGGCTTAATTTAAATCAAACCCGCAAAATAAATCGAGCATACTGGTAAGAATGTCAAACAAACATAGTTAAACATTACAAATATAGCAATTGTATTTGTGGTGTGCAACTAGTGTCAGATCAATATGCAGCAATAGAGTACAAAGATAAATCAATTGAAATCTTTAAAATGCTAGTCGATTGGCAAGAATAAAAATTGATGCCGCTTCATCGGAAGCGAATCTGTTCAAATAACAAAAAATAAAAAAAAATTAAGCAGGCAGACCTTGAGAAGCCTACCTAATAATAAACTAGATGTGTTTTCTTTGGGTGTGTTTGCTCCAAGGACATTTTTTTAGAAAAGGAGGAAAATACCCCCGGTCTCTGCATCTGGACAATGCATACATCCATCTTATTAATTATTGACACAAGACCTTGCATAGTCATACAACAGTAAGACTAAAGCCATCGTCTAAGCAACATCTATCGCTACTCCTATCGAGTTGATGAAGGGGCGCTGATAGTCTGGGCCTGATACCAAACAAACCTCGCAGCCAAACCTAACATCTAAGACCTGATGTCCCAGCCTGGACGCCTGCCGGGTATGGGCACCCACCAGTCCGGCGTGCTCCTCAACCAGGACGCCTGCCGGGTATGAGGCCGCCGCAGCCGCCTGCCATCAATCCATCTTCAGAGTTGTATTGTCGCATCTATCTTGCTCGGTCTAACTGCCGCCGACGCCAGACAGCGTCACCCTCCTGCACGATTCCATCTCCGTGCATCGGGCGCCGAGTCTCCACTGTGCCACGCCGCCGAGATCCACCGTCATCAATGGGCAGGATGAAACACCGCTCCTCCTCTTGTCCCCTCCAACCAGCGCTTGCTCCAAAAGGATGCCCCTAGGAGGAAGAACAACACCGAAGGCGCCGTCATCGTTCGATCCGGTAGACCCAGATCTAGAGTTTCCCCCGGAACTTCCTGATCAGGTTGACGTGACCTGCAACAATGATGCCTCGAGAAAGGAACGACGTCCGAGACGCCACCATCGTCCACCAAGACCGCAGTCAGGCGCGATTTCATCGGAAGTCACGTCGTCCCGATCTCGCGACTGACTGGAACCGAGCGGAACCTCGCCACGAAGACGTACGTCGCCGTCGGTACTCCGGCGGAGATCCGGCATCTCCTCGCCGGCCCCTCCGCGCGCCGCCGGTCGGCAAAAGGCCTCCCCGCAGCGGATCCGATCGGGGCGTTGGATCCGCAGTCACCGCCGTCACCATCTCCGACCAGAACAGCCCATCCCGCCGGATGGGGCGCTGCCACCACCGCCGTCCATCTCAGGGCCGCCGCTCCGCCGGCTATGGTGCTTCAGCCACCGCCGGACGGCCTGGGGGCGCCGCCCCAGCCGCCGCCTTCGGGTCGCACGAGAGGAGCCGCCTGCCGCCTCAGATGAGATCCACATCATCCACCCGCGACCACCGGGCAGACCCAACGTAGCCACCACCTCGCGACACACAGGCCGCCACCGCCGCGCCGCCCAAGACGCCGCCGGGAGACCCGCCAGCCGCGCCGCCGAAGCCCACATACGTCCGGCGCTCCTGTACCGATCCATATTAGTTCTCGCTCAAACCAATGTAGCGACAACTAATATGGATCGGAGGGAGTAAGTTTATTGTGGTGAAGAGCAACAATGGCGAGGTACAAACGGTGGAAATCCCAGCTCCCACTTGCGCTCAATCATGCATGCATGTCGTTCCTGTATCGATCGTGCTTAACCAATGGATCCACGTCCACGCTGCTGTCACCCCTGTCCCGGCATTGAATGCCGTGTCGCGCTGCCGACACACACGGCATTTGTACGTACGTATACTTGCAAGCAAAGATCCGTTGATATTTCTCCATCGGTGCTTGAACCCTCTCCAACCAATAGGATGTGTACGTACATCATCTCACTTCTGCAGCCACATATACCTCGTATACACACACACACACACACACACACACACACACACACACACACACACACACACACATTTTTAAAAATATTTTCAAGATCCCTATATATACACGTAGAGGTAGAGTATTTCCCAAGCTCCCATAGGCCACCTTGGCTGGCCCTTATCCGTACACGTCCATTTAGACCACGCCACGCAAGCACTTGTTCTTCTTCCTCCATTCTCATTCTGCCACCATGAAGCTAGCAGCTGCCTGCGCCTCGGTATCTTCTTCTTCTTCTTCTTCTTCTTCTTCTTCTTCTTCTTCTTCTTCATTTTTATTGCATTTCGATCCACACCCATTGACACAGACATTCTGATCGATCTCTACCCCCTGAGCTAGATGGAGGTGAAGGCGAAGCCGGCGAGGGGCGGGAAGAGGACCAGGGCAAGCGTCGGCACGGCCGGGACGCCGACGGAGAAGCTACTGATGGAGAAGAAAGACTCGGAGAAGGAGAGGCGGCAGCGCATGAAGGCGCTCTGCGACAAGCTAGCGTCCCTCATCCCCAAAGAAGACAACCCCCACGCTGTAAGAACAAAGAACACACTTCTCTTCTCATGTTCATTTTTTTCTCATTACCTATAGCTATAACTGAATAGTCTCCAATTCTCCATGTTTATATCGTGATCTCATCCCCGAGCAGATTTAATTATAGCCTCATAGGTGAGAAAACCATTAAATTTAATGGCCACTAGTATTGTCCTTCTCATCACATGAAATATCGTACTCAACGGTAGCTAGCAATTCAGTTCTACAGGCAATAAGTTTTCTTGGAATGTGCTGCTTTCCTCGACCGAGTTCATTTTTCCTGCCATACTCTGAAATGCAGCTCCAAGTTTTCAGGAAATAACTAACTGTCACGTTAGAAATACGAAGTCTTTCCGTCTGCAGTTTGCAAGCATTATTATGGCCATCTTGCAATCTTGCAAAACTCCTCCAGCTCTGAATTCGCATGTCCACAAATAAGAGAATGCATATAATATTGCTTTATGCAGTGCATCAATGAGACGGGATGGCCCATGTGGCTGTTCATGCCAAACATTCTCAGATAATAATAAGAGTAACTTCACTAAAGGGGCTTGCTAGCTAATAATGAATCGACAATGTAGGACGGCAACATTTAGAAAGTAAATATCAATTCGTAATGGAGAGGAAGATAGTATGCAGTAAGATCTTGAAGATAATTTACGAATTAAGTCACTTCCCCAACATCAACTAACGATGCATAGACCAGAAAGTTATAACTCTTCCATTGTCTTGAAAAGGAATGGCTATCTGAGCCCAAGAAATCATGTCATCAAAACTAAAAAAAAGCTCCTGTATATAATCTGTTCACATTATTGTGCATTAAATGTGTTTATAGGATACAGTGACCCAACTAGGCAGCCTGGATGTGGCCGCATCATACATCAAGAAGCTCAAGGAGAGGGTAGATGAGCTGCAACGTAAGAAGGCCTCAATGCAAGCCATGGCTACCTCACGGGGAGTTAATGACATCAGAACGCCCACAACCACCACAAACACAAGTAGCGGTTGCGGGTCACTGGAAGGAGAAAAATATTTGGAGGCATCACCAACAGTAGTGGAGGTGCGACAATCCGACGAATCAAGCATGGAGGTGCGGCTGATATGCAGCACGAAGAGACCGATCAAGCTCCATGAGGTGATCACCATTCACGAAGAAGAAGGGGCCGACATCGTCAACGCCAATCATTCTGTTGCTGGCCACAAAATATTTTACACTATACACTCCCGGGTACGTACATATGTAGGTATAGTCTTTATATTTGCAACGTATAAACACATCTATGCTGCAAAATGTAAGCCACGCACAATTCCTTGGATCCAAGTTTTGACAAATAATTAATTAGACCAATAAATATGGGTTATGTGGCATTAAAATTGTATCACTGGATTCATATCTAAAAAGCATTAGTCCCTGAAAGAAATGATTTTTGTGGCAAAAAAAAAAATCTTTCATTTTGGAACGTTGGCTCGATAGCCTTCGAAAATATGTGTTAAAATTTATTTGAAGGGTACTGTTTGTCCTAGTGTAACATTACGCTGAATTAATGAAATATATACAAGAAAAATGCACATAATAAAACATGAGAGTGTTTCTGTCAAAAAAAGAGAGGATGCTGCAGATCCATAGATTCCTCTCGAATCACTTTCCTAGGCTGTAGAAACATAGAAAGAAAATAAACAAGGAGAAAAGCTAGCCAAAAATTTGAATATGACCTTAGATGTACACACTTGCCATGCAAATCCTAATAAAATTCCTTTGTTATTCGTCCCTCCATACTGGCTGGAATGTATGTGCTAAATTTAATTAGATGCAATTGGCTTTGTTTCCATCAAGATATAAAATTATGATGTTATCTATTTTGCATACAGTTAAGTTAACTAATTTCATAAATTTCTCCTTTTGTTATTATGCAGGCCTTCAGCACAAGAATTGGCATAGATGTTTCAAGAATTAACGAACGACTGAGAGCATTGGTATGATAGTAAATGAATCTGTGCACACACTAAAATCCACACATAACTGTATTTAATAAACATCCTACAAACAGTTCATGATATCTATTTATTAATTGACTATGACAGGGGATGGAAACGCCTTAAGTAGCTAGCTAGTGTCTTCTCCATGTTAATTTTACAATGAGGTCGATGTATGAAGAAAATGTTGATCATCCTTCGATCTATAATCACTTGCTATAATTTACAGTTACCTGTTTTTGGCTATTATAGTATGTTGTACATGTTAAAATATAAAATTTTAAATGTGTTCTATTTTATCTCTTCCTCCAATATCCAGTGTTGCATGAGATGAATAGGCTTGTTTTGAATATCGAGGTTGAATAGAATTGTTCGTTATAGCCCCAACAAAATACAACTTACATCTCATGTCTTTGGTGCAATACATTGATTGAGCCCTAGCACCGGCATCCCCAACCAATCTGCTATCACTAATTTGTATGGTACGGTGTAGCAGCTCCCGACCCCCGCGTCCCTATCCGAGGCGGCACGGGGGGAACCCCAGACCCCGCCGCCGGCCACCCCCCTCCCTCCCCTTCCCCTCGCCGCCACCGTGGGCCGCTGCCGGGCGAAGCCCGTGCAGTGCCGGTGGCGGCGGGGTCTCTCCTGGGCGCGGCCCCCTCCCCTCTAGCGGCGGCGTGGAGTTCCACCGATGGGGCTCTTGGCGGCTTGGTGCGGTGAACCTCCGGCGGCGGCTCGGCGCGTTGGCTGCGGTGGTGGGGCGTGCTTCGTCCGGTGGTGTGACCTGCGGTAGCGGCGGCCCGGGGTCCCTGCCCTGTTCCGGTCCAGTCCGATCTGGATCTGGTTCTGGCCGGTAGGATCTCGGCCATGGCTGCCGGCAGGCGTGGTGGCGCCAGTCCTCGGCGGCTGCTGGGCACTGTGGTGGTGCTGGCGGTTGTGCTGGTGGCTCGGTGTGGTGGATGGGGCTCCGAGGCGGCGGCCTCGGACCGAGCTCCCGGCGTGGCCTGGGCGTGGACGACGGGCGTGGACGACGTACGTGCGCGCGGAGGCTCTGGATGTGTGCGTGGGGCGCGGATCGACTGCCGGGCGCGGCGGCGGCTGGCGCACGTCGGGCGCTGCGACTGACTGAACGGGCGCAGCGACTGGATGGTTTCTCCGGGGCGCGAGGTGTGCTGCGAGTGAACGGCCTGCTCCTGCTCAGCTGCTTCGCTCGAGCGGCTCTGATCTGGGTGCTGCTCCTGGCGATGCGGCGTTGGTTGCTGCGGTGGTGGTGGCTACGGTGGTGCTGCGGTGGTGGACGGCGGCTTCGGCCAGGGGGTGGTGAGTGTCTGGTCGTGGTGGATCGTGGGATCCCGTGGTCAGAATGAGGTCGGCCTCAGCAGGTGGTGGACGATGGGCGGCGGTCGGTGGTGGAAGGTGGTCGGCGCATCTCCGGGAGAAATCTTTGCTCCGGCCTTCTTTGGAGCCGGCGACGGCGGTACCCGCGGGTGCCGTGATCTTTCTTGGAAGCGTCGTCGTGGAGGTGTGCTCCTCCTCCCCACGGCTTTGGCTCCGGAGGGAAACCTCAGATCCGTTGGGTCGGGCGATGGAGGCGTCTTCGCGTCTTCTCCTTCTTGGGGGCATCGTCTCGGAGCCGGCTACGACCGGAAGACTGGTGGATTGCGGCATCTTCGTCGTGGATGGCGGCATCTTCGCCGCATGGTTTGCTGAGGCGGGGCGCTGGTTTCTGTTTGGCAACGATGATGTCGTCGAGAGGAGCTCAGGTCGCAGCGTGGACTTCGGTAGCCGGTTCTTCCCGACGTGTCTGAGGTGCTCTTCTGTGGGCACGGTCGGCGCAAGCCCTGCATATTTCCTTGGTGAGGCTCGTCGTCAAAGTCGGAGCTGTCGGTTGCTTGCGCGTGTGGCCTTCTGGTGGCATGTGCCGTCGTGGCTTCTATGCAGCTGTTTGCGGGTTGGCTTCGAGGTTGGAGCTGTATGCTGAAGTCGGAGTCGCCGTTCGAGGCAGCCGGTGATGACGATGACGCTTGCGACTTCTCGGTGAATGCCTTTCTTCTTTGCAGCTGTGTGTCCCATGTCGGTGGCCAGGTTGGCCGGTGGTGCCCATATCATATGGGTTGACTTGTATCGGTTTTAGCCCGGTTTTCCGCCAATTAACCGGGCAATTCTTTTCTTCTTAATCAATGAAAATGGCAAATCTTTTGCCTCGTTTCAAAAAAAATAATTGTATGGTACGGTATTAGAGCCGCCTCTCCAATATGCAAAGATCTTTCGGGTTCACGGGCAATCGGCAAACATGAGGAAGAACGACCTACCGGCAAATTACTCTTTCAACAAAGTAAAAGAACTCAATGATACAATGGCTTTAGAAGGATCCCCTCTCGCTGAAGAGCATGCACTCTCATATATGTTTTGTGACCTCAGTTCTGACTACCCCCATGTTGTCATTGACTCAAAACAAGTTGGTGTTGCTTGGTGAGATATATTCTCATATGAACTCTTTTGAAACCATATTGGAGAAGAAAAATCTCTCATTCTTGGTAAAATTTTCATCCAACCTTGATCCGTGCAATCAACATGGTGGTGATAATTGAGAAAATGAACATGCAGGATGTGGTGGCAGCAACAACGATCAGCATGGACAAAAAAGGTGGCAACAATCATTGTCAATACTCCAACTGTGATAATGGTGGGTGCTCATGCCTCCAACGTTCCAGCAAGATGGGCCCTCCCTCCCTAAAGGGTTCGAAGCTCTTGGACCATATCTTTGAAGACAACGATAATCAACCTCCCAATTATATGACAACCTACTACATCGATACAAACTCATATGCAGGTAAGGGAGCATGGACAACATAACAAGTGACCTAAATCAACTCACCTTCCACAACTATTGCAAGGGGGAGTATCAACTGTACACAACCAACATGTGAGGAATGCACATTAGTCATGTTGATTACTATAGAATTTGTACTTACACCAATAGCCACCATCTTGATAATAGCCATCATGTTCCTAAGGCTGCAAAAACACTCTTTTATGTAAATCAACCCACTTAATGGGTATAATGCTTTTTATGGAATTTATTATGAATAGTTTTTTATAAGGCATATGAAACGAGGAGAACTTTTTTGAGAACCTTGTAGAGGACTCTCTAACCTATCAATAATTGCCAGTCTTGCTAGGGTCAATATCTTGCAGCTACGTACGCATCCTCTCCGCATACATGGCATAGTCAAATATGCCATCCGACTTTCCCATTGGTATAATTTCACTATCTTAATAATCTCCTACGTTTTTGTGGTTGTCAATAGGCAACAAGTCATCTTTCTCTCTATTCTCTTGAACTTGTATTTTTTGGTATATCTGGACACACTCCCAAATATGTTCAGGGTCATTTTAGTTTGTAAGATTTATGGATGATTATAGTAATTTTGGTTGGATTTATCTTTTGGTATGAAAAAGATAAGGTTTCAAAACTCATTGCACAATTACAAGCACACTAAACGGTTGCTTTCCAGGGAGATAATAATCACACAAAGTACACAGTAGAAAATTTTAAAAATCTACACAATTCCAAGGAAAGATGAATGGTTCGTGTTGTTGGCTAGGGACATAATAGCCATGCAAAGTGATTCGGTGGAGTATGCCAAAAAAACTTAATATTTTTTTAACAACATGGGTATTTTTTAGTGGATATGTGTATCTCCTCTTGTGGGAATACCATACGGATAGTACGGACCTTTCACTCCTCAATGAGTCTCCCATAACCTCAAGGTGTTGTACTTCAAGCACCTAAGTGGGAACTTTAGAGGTGATAAGGTTAGGAGCGTGAAAATCAGGAATCTTAAAGTTATACGGAGATACGCTCTCTATATATCAAGGGATCTACAATGCATAGAGGATCCCAGATAAATATTTACAAGACTACCACTTCTGGTAGGTCTTTTACCCATTTGGGGGCTTGAACCTGGGTAAAACTGTCGATCTTTGTCCTCTCCAGCCTAGTTCTCTTTGTGCACCACCCATCTCTTTATTTTCTTATGATGTTACCTTCATATCGTATGGTCATTGAGCCATTATTTGTCAATATAATCACGCATGTCTCATATCCACATAAGTGTCAGCAGAATAGTTCTCCTGAAACAGAACATCAACATACTGTGAAAGTAGGCCTTGCACTTCTTGCCCATTCACATATATATGCTATTAAAATTTTGGGACACAACCTTGACATCTAGTGTTTTACTCATCGACCAAGTTCCAACTAATGTTATATATCAATTTCTCTACCCTCTTGGAATGCTACTAGGACAAAAACCATGTCATTCCATCCTTCGAACTTTCATGTGTGTGTGTGTGTGTTGGCTAACCATTCGACAATACAGTGTCTTGCTCTAAGTGTTGTGTTATAATTTTATTTTTTTGAAAGGGGGAGGGGGTTGCACGAACCTAAAAGATCGCCCTAACAAACTACAACATGTATATCAAGTCTGATATATATTTATTTATTGTTGGCACTATATAGGGCCCGAGAGGCATCCCAAAGCAATCTGGTATGATGATATGGCTTCCAGATAGTGTTTGGCAACCTGGTGGCGGCATCAAGTCTTGCAACGGGGTATTAACCACCTAAAACTGTATTGAGTCCTCAGTCGCCAAGGAATCATATGCGTCATGGCCCCGCCTAACGAATGGTGGAGATAGCTGGCGACCATGATGACTTCTCCTAGCTGCCTCGTGCTCTCGTTCCTCGATGGACTGGTACAACAGCTCCAGTCGGATTGGCTAAGGTAAGGTGGCCACGTGAGCAACCTCTAACGTGTTCTTAGTCGGCAACTCACCGAAATGAGCATGCTCGGGATCTTCTTAGTCACACATGCTTCCGCACCACCAACATGGCTTCAACAACAATGTGAGTACCATCACCCTCAAAACCTAGAGGGGTACCATGCGCCCGGTTGGATCGAAGGTGGAGACATCCCATCCGTTATCAATCCGAGTGCATGTCCAAGGGTACTCACTGACTCCAAGAGAGAGCGGCGGCGGTGTGCCCTCATCTCGCCCTGGTCTATGTGGTGAATAGGTCCCTAGGTATCTGTGTATAATTTCCTTTCCTTCTAGGGGTGTGTTGTACCAATTCTCAAATTCAATATAGGTCTGAGGTCCTCCTTGCAAAAGATTTTTTTTTTCGCAAAATATGTTTTTTTGAATGTACTGCACGTTTTTCGATATCTATTTTATAATGTATGTTAATTTGACTCTATAATTACGGGGTACAGATAGCCGAACATATCCACACGTTGTCCACTATGTATCGCAAAGAGCAGTGTGACTTAACAGTAAATAATTAATTAAGCAGCCGCAATTTTGCCTTGACACTTCAATATCAATTCCTTAGCTAGCTAGTGCTTCTTACTAGGACAAAGAGATTCGACCTCGTGGATTCACGAGGCCTTTTTCGAACAATATTATGCATTTACAAAGTGAGAGCAAGTTAACTGGGGAAGGGAACAAATACCTTCGTCATGCAGACTTTGACCTCAAGACATCGACAATTAAGTTAATGATTTTTTGACAAAAGTCAAATACTAGCTTGTTAGTTAATTAAACTTAACTGAAGAAAATATGTATGTGCATGTCAACGTGCGTATGGTAAAAGGATTAAATAAAGTATGAATGGTGCTTTCTTGCCCAACAAAGAGTAAACTAGTATGCAGTAAGAGTCAGCAAATATATTACCTTTTCAGAAGAAAAATGGATGGATGAAAGTGAGAGCTAGGCCATGTAAACGTGCGGAATACTATGTGATGCCTTTTTGGCCCATGCTACACTTCGCTTTCTCCCTCTGTCGCCAGAGAGAGTGATTGGGCGAGCTTCCTATGGTGGGCTGAGAAGTCACCCCAAAGGAATCAATCCACACGAACATTTCATTATTTAGCGCGCGGAAAATGGTTGGTTACTAGGAAAAGAGCAGTGTGACTTAACAGAAAATAATTAACTAAGCAGCCACAACTTTGCCTTGACATTTCAATATTAATTCCTTAGCTAGCTAGTAGTGCTTCCGACCAGAATAAAGAGATTCGACCTCGTGGATGCCTAACGCCTTTTTCAGACTATATTAGTATGCATTTACAAAGCGAGAGCAAATTAAATTGGGAAAGGAACAAATACCCTCGTCATCCAGACTTTGACCTCTAGACATTGACAATTAAGTTAATGATTCTTTGACAAAAAACAAATACTAGCTTGTTAGTTGATTAAAGTTTGTGTAAACATGAAAAAAACTATGGGGATGTCAGCGTGCGTATGGTAAAAAGATTGAGTAAAGTATGAATCGTGCTTTCCTGCCTAACAAAAAAGTAAACTATTATGCAGTAAGAATCAGCGTATTTGCCTTATCAGAAGAAAAAGGGATGAATGAAAGTGAGAGCTAGGGCGATGTTACTGCATGCATGCAAACGTGTCGAATACTATATGATGGCCTTTTGGCCCATGCTACACTTTGCTTTCTCCCTGGTGGGCCGAAAAGTCACACCCAAGGAATCAATCCACACGTCCATTTTATTATCTAGTGCGCAGAAAGTGGTTGGTTACTAGGTTAATTAAAGGAACTACCATAGTTTCTGTTTAATATCGCATCCACCTTTAGTGCTTAAAACCTACGGTGCATCAAGCTGTAGCCAAGTGAAAAAAAAAATAGTTGTACATAAGTAATTATTTTTACTGGATTCTTTCTGATTGTACTCCCATAATAGCCAATTCCGGCCGTTTCGTTGGTTAAAACTGCCTTTTGCGATGTTAACTTTTACTGAGTGGAATTCGACATCGCATGAAAATCAAAAGATCGTGAGACCATGACTAGAATTACTTGATTAATTAATTTATATGCACGAGGAGGTGGTGGGTCGCTAAGTATAACTCCGCCAAAAATGCCGCACGTGATCGCTTAACTTAAATCTTAATTATGTCACTGTCACCATCTTCTCACATGAAACCATAACACATTACTCCATCTTCAGTTAATTAATCGACAATACTGTATCAATGCTAAAGCACTTCGATTGGATGAATTGATAACTCCTATACATTTCGCATTCAGGTGTGTTTATTTATGTAGAGTGTGAATGCAAGTATAACGTACTTCCAAAGTCAAAACAATATCCGTGTGTAGAATGGCGCGCGCACGTTGGCAATGCTAGTTGGACTAATTTTAAAATCTGACAACTCTGATGATTTTATTTTTAGAGGAGGATGGTTGGTTGCTTGCTTGGCTCCATGTTCAGCGCGCTGGCTGTTGGGGCATGATCTGCCAGGATCAACATGTTCTCCAAAATAATGAAATTGGCCTGGATCATCATCGAGCTTAAGCCACGTATTAACCATGTGTGGCGTTATCTCGTTACCAAATTATATTATTGTATTGGAGATTGAAGGATCAAGGCGCGATTAAAATATTTGCCAGCCGGGCTCGTGTACCAGTAGTACTGTACGCGCTTTGCTAGCTTAAGCTAATCTCTTGATGTTAACTTAATTCGAAAGGGTATGCATGCCATTTTAAGCTACTTCGTTGATGGTTGAAGCAGGCCGTTTTGGAGTCCTGACTCAGTAGTGGCACAAACCAAAAATGCTTCATGGACAGATGCTTTACGGAGATATTATAGAGCTTTCGAAAATTTAATAATTCTCCTCTGAGTATAATACCTAAAATCCCCACACATTATAGAAGCTTTTCCGCAATTAAATTTTCAGTTTTCCTTGTATTTTAATATTTCATTCATTTGTTAATTCCATTTTAAGTCTTTATCCCAAAATATAAAAAACTAGTTTTTTTAGAGAAAAGGCATGAAGGCCCGACTTCAAATTAATGAAGCGATCAACCGGCTAGGATACAATGGTGTTGAATTACAAAGGCAAAGACTTGACCAAAAGCTGAAAAATACATGCCAAATTCACTACGACCCAGAGCAGCAGCGAACAGAGCATCTAAGAGAAACAACGATCAAGCCATCGGAGATCTTGTGCAGATAGAACAGCAGGGCCGAAGCCACCCTACGCCGAAAATTGCCGTGGACATGAAGGCCCAGACCGCTTGAAGGAAACCATCGACTCCGCCGCCCACTGCCTCGGGCCACTGCCGGAGGGGAGACCACTATCTCCCCTTCGCCCAGACCGTGCCGGACGCCCACCACCGGCCGGCCGCCAACCAGCAGACAAGGCGGGGAGCCACTGAAAGATACGGAAGAACCAACATGCCACCACCAACGCCGGCAACCAGGGGATCCGAGCACAGCTGCCGCCACCCACCACCAAGAAGCACGCCCAACCTCCAACCTCCCCTTGAACGGCGCCTCCAAGGAGGATCAAGACGCCAGAACGCCTCCGCCGTCCGGCCAAAAGGCCAAGACTTTCGCCTGGAGCAGGAAGGGGGAAGAGGGGGACGGATCTGGAAGCTCGACCCGCCCTCAAGAGGGGAACGACACCGAAGCGCCGCCAGCGTCGAGGTCGACGCGAAATCGACCAGGGGTTTCCCCCGTTCCAAGACTCCACCACCCCATCCTCGGCCAGATCTAACGGGCCAGCCACCAAATCAGGAGAGGAGGCCACTGTGAGGGGAAGGGGCCGAGAGGAAGAAAAGCCGCCCTCCGCTGCAGCAAGGCCTCGCCGCCCTTACGCCACCCACGCGGCCGGAAGGGACGACCAGCACCTGCGCGCGCCATCCACCGGAGAGATCCACGCCGCCATCTCCATCCAGGGTCGCCGCCCTGGCTTCCAGAGCCCCTCACAGCGGCGTGAGGCAGCAGATCCTCGCCGCCACCTTCACCGGAAGACGCGCAGCAGCCGGCGGGATCCTCGGGTGGCGGCGAGGCGCGGGGAGGAGGGAGGAGAGGTGGCGGCGGCTAGGGTTTGGGGTCGCCCGAGAGGGGCGACGCGAGAGCGGGGGGGGGGGGGGGGCTTCGACTCACCTCCCCCACTTACCTTTCATTATGGATTTTAATCATAATTTTTTTTGCTAATCTTGTTCTTAAATTTTGCTATACTTTCTATCCACCTTGTCTGGATTGTTTGTACAACGTAGTGTTTTCCCTACTTATAGTATCTCCATGCCCTGTCAGTCCAAATCTCAATTCCCACGGTATATTTTTGACATTTGTGGAGACAGAGGTCGATGTCATCACGTGATCATTGATTAATTAATGGGGTCATTGTTACTTCTATGCGGTTGATAATCGACCGGATTGGAAGGCGTGGGTGCATGATTGCGAAAGGCTGCTAACAGCTTTTGTGATTTTATTTTTGTGGGACACGTAGGTTGATAGTGATTGTGTTTTTGCCACGTAGTGCCTATATAGACACGTGTGTACACGCGGGCTAGCAGCAACATTATCTGTCGCACGGTTGCACTGTATATATACCTAGCCCACGTGATTGCACAGTTCGTCTTCACTTAACATTTCCTCCTCTTTTTTCGAAACAGCGGCAAAAGATTTGTCTCACTCATTATTTAAGCAAAAGAGAATTGCTCATCTAATTAGCGAAAAACCAGATGAAAACTATCAGAAACCACTGAGCGGCATACAAAATACCACACACACACCTCTCCAAAGAGGGTCTGCCGATACAGCACACGGGCGTCATCGTAATCACTCCTCCCCTAGAAGGCATGCATCATCGTCATCCCTAAACCCTGAGCAAATGACTCCGACTTAGCCGTAGATGATCGTCAACCCACCACACATTGTAGAGGAAACTGAAGTTGTATGAAGATCAGTGCCAGAACTCGGCCACATGCACCTAGACAACGCATCTACGACTCTAACATAGAACTGCGAAGGAGAACTAGACAGTGCTGGCGCCGTGAATGATCACCAAACGGACCACATGTTGCCCGTCATCATATGCCACGAGGACCCCGCCACTTCACAACAACAAAAAGGCCAAGAAAATCCTATGGACACGTCCGAGAAGAGCTGACTACCTCAACCATTGCCACATCTCAGTCATCACTCACAGCCGCCACCGTCGGCACCGAAGTATAAACGCCAACACACACCAACATCTTCCATTGGTCGCCACCCGACGACGTTCGCCGCGCCTATGCTTCCGTGACTAGAGGGGGTGGTGAGTTGGGAGGGTGGTTTGCGGCGGCGCCGGTTTCTCCCGGACCGCTCACGGGGAGCCAAACATAATAAAATTTACATCGTGGTGTTTGGACCACGGAACAACCACTAGCACAGCCAACATGCTACTGTCACTGCTCCCTTATTACCAAAGCCAAACTAACTTTGCTACTGACAGCCGAAACGTTTTGTCGGCATTCTTGAATCGACCTGAAGCGTCTGACGGTAAAACCCATCGACGCATGACGAAATATCACAACCTCACTGTTCAAGGAGGCAAACAGAATTCTACGCCAGGGATCCGTCGAATCAATGAATTTGAGGTGGATCGAAGCCCAGAAGACTAGCTATCTCGACGCCGATGCGCCCGTCGAACATGTATTACTAGTAACCAAGAAAGGTTCTTGGTGACGTTACCTCTAATGTTTTTTGTTATGCCATGATTGATTAATACATTAGAAATTTCCCTCGAAAAAAAAATGCGGCGAGAAAACAGAGGAGAACACAGGAGAAGAGAAGAGGATGTGGGCAGAGCAAGAGGGCGACCGGCGGGATGTGTTGACCGTGAAACCGCGTGCGCGGGGGTTTCTCACTCAGTCAGTACTACTACTTGTCGATCCGAACACGAACACGTGCGTGCATCTCATCAACCCATGTTACTTGACAGTTCACTCTGGTTACGTGGCGGATGTGAACTCTGCTATCATATTTGTGCAACGTGCGGGAGGGCTACAGTAAAAGGGACGGTGGATCACTCGGAGGGAGAAGGGTTGACCTCTGACTTGCACCGTTGCTCTAATCCTCTCCACTCATGTTCATCTATCTCTCTCTCTCTCTCTATCAAAAAAGAAAAAAGAAAGATTCCATCACCTTTCTTTTTCACTCGCTTTTTCGCTGCCTGCTCCCTCTTCCTCCTCCGTCCTCTCCCCTCCCCTCTGCTGGCTCTGGCTGTATAAATAAGCTCCCCTCCCCTCCCCTCCCCTCCCACCACCCCCAACTCAACCACCCTCCCTCCATCCACACCTCAGCCTCAGCTCACCTGCTCCTGCTCTCCTTGCCTCCCTCCATCCGTCCTCCTTGGGATTGGGAGAGAAGAGACCAAGCGCAACTCACCTCAACAATGAAGAGCAGGAGGCAGAGCGGCCGTGGAGGAGCCATGCTGCTGCCGGACGGGAACCTCCACAGCAGCGGCAGCAAGATGGAGCGCAAGGACGTGGAGAAGAACCGGCGGCTGCACATGAAGGGACTCTGCCTCAAGCTATCCTCCCTCGTTCCGGCCTCCTCCTCCTCAGACCACCACCTCAGACACTATTCTTCCTCGCCGCCGTCCAGCAACAAGGTACGTACAAGTAGAAAACTATTCTGCCTGCTACCTTAAGCATCCTCCTCTTCTCTTCTTCCTCTCCTCTTGTGTTGATTCGCCTCCCCAGCAAAAGGCACATCTTGGCAGATTGATTCATTAGCCCAACTCACGCAGCTGTCAGGACACACAGCTGATTACCCACACTGTTACCGAGCAGCAACACGCAGTAGAGAATACGTGCTTTCCTCAAGAAAAAGAAAAAAAACATCAAGTACGCGTGTGATGTGGAGCACCTACTTCTATGGTCCACTGAATTATGATGTCTGAAATTGGTTGGTGCTGAGTGACCACCTTCACAAGAAAAGAAAATATCTCATCATCATTTCGGCACGTGCCAGATTCGATGCCATAGAAAGCGATCAGTGTGGTACCACTCACTCATTTTGCTACCCGTCTATCGGATAACCCGTCCCAAATAATTACTTTCTGGTCAAGAAAATTTAAAATGTTTGGTCGATCAATCCATCCCCAATAATTTGTCATACAAAATTATTTTTGAAGATCACTCTCCCGATTGGGTTCACATGGATCTGCCATACAAAATCTGAATATATTTTTGATTGCAAACGCAAGATGATGCCAACTAGTTGATCAGTTATTTTACTAGCCATTAGAGCATGGTTAATAGTATAGCTAGTTGATGGCTATATGATATTGTCAATGTCATCTATAGTTAACCTTATGCATGGCCAACAAGTACAATAGTAATATATGAAGATGTGCTACTTTCTTAATACATGGCTCACTTTTCATTCTCACATAGTGCCTAGGAGCATGTGTTGCAGCTGGCTCTAATTCTATAGCCGGCTCTTCTTCTCTCCACTTCGTATCATCAGAAAAATAATATTTTAACTCTTATAGCCTGCTTACAGAAGCTCAAGCTTATTGTACTTGCTCCTGCCAACAGGATCAATTGGTCGCCTAATCTGACTTAGTTGTGTGGTGTTTTCAGGACGCGGCGACACAGCTGGACCAGTTGGACAGCGCGGCGGCGTACATCAAGCAGCTCCGGGGCCGGATCGACGACCTGAAACGCCGCAAGCAGGCCGCCGTCTCCGGCACCGCTGGCTGCTCATCCTCCATCTCCACGGGCGACTACAAGGGAGCTCCTTCAACGGCCACGACAGCGCTGCCGGTGATCGAGGTGCGGCACCAGGACGGAACTCTGGACGTGGCGCTGGTGAGCGAGGTCGGGCGGCCGTTCCGGCTGCACGAGGTGATCGCCGTGCTGGAGCAGGAGGGCGCCGAGGTGGTCAGCGCCAGCTTCTCTGTCGTCGGCGACAAGATCTTCTACACGGTCCATTCCCAGGCGTTGTACCCCCGCATCGGCCTCGAGGCCGGCCGCGTCGCCCAAGGGCTGCGCGGCCTCGCCGCAGCCGCAGCCGTCTCGCCGTCGGTCCTCCTGACATGATCTCTTTCTCTCTTTCTTCGTTGTTTTGCCATGGTGACAGATTAGCTGATCTATTGGCAGCTTAGCTTAGTACTGCTCTACTCTGCTCATGAGTGAGAGCTTCAGGTTTGTCTGAAATCTACTAGTGTAGGCACGTGCTTGCATATCCTCCTTCCTGAAGATGTGAGATATTTTTAGCTTTCAGAATGTTGGGTTTCTTTCTACTAAGAAGGCTTGAAAACAGGGGAGCATTAGGCTGTGGTTGGCTGAGCCGAAGATTCTGAAAAAGCTGCTGTGCTACCGCTATCGTGGCGTGATCGCTGCTTTGAAACGCCCACGCGATCTGCATGGCTTGGGGAATCGCGCGAGATCGCGGTGCTATTGAGGCGTGATCACTGCTTTGAAACGGCCATGCGATCTACATGGCTTTTTCTTATGTTTGTAAATTAGGTGCAGATTTTCAGCTGTCCGGTAATTTCCCTCTCTATGTATAACTTGCAGTTCAAGAGCGAAAAAACATTAGAATTCCATCATAATGTGAAATATATCATTAAAATAGAATAAATTATAGTAGGAAATAGTCATGCAAAATGGACGTATCACCTTCTTGCTTGGCAAGCACTACAAAGTAGATCCTTGTCAACAGTGGCGGATTCAGGAC
>NC_041385.1:361670-410924 GCF_002162155.2 Triticum dicoccoides | reverse complement strand
CTGGGGCGTGAGGATGATTTACTTCATGGGCTGTAGCATATTGTGCACTGTGTCAACACTGTACTAGTCTGGGGCCCTGGGCTTGGCCCAATCCTGGGTCCGCCCCTGCTTGTCAAAGATGACATCTCTCACACCCAATACGTGATCACTCTTGATCAACTTGTTGAGATTGCACAACCCTACATGTCCAAGCCTTCTATGACAAAGCCATCCATAAGCAAATTTAGCAATAAGACATGTACGAACTCTTGATCCTTGTGAAAAAATGATAACGTAAATATCTTCAAGAACACGGGTAAGAACCATAGTACAATCATCTTTGCGAAAGACTTGACAATCAACTTAGCACACAAAATCCATAGTCAGTTAGTTTTGCAATGGAAAGAAGATTGTAACCAAGTGATTCAACAAGCATGATATTTTGATTGAGTTGTGTCTAGATATGATCACTTTACCAAGAGCGTATACCTTCCCTTCGGAATTGTCTCCAAAGGTGAAATTTCTTCTTGATCTATCATTCTTATGGAGTTCTTGGAACCTGTATTTATCTTCGTTCATGTGGTGAGAGCACTCGCTATCGAGTACCCATTCTATTGCACCGGGAGAATTGTGTTTGTGAGATCTTGACATGAGACACCTAAAGATACAATCACATTCATCTTCTCCATCGACATCATAGTCATTATGATTGCCTGCATTGTTAGTTTCTCCAACACCATGTTTTTCACTTATGCAATGAATTAGAAGAGCTGGTGAAAGGATATTGACAATGATAGGGACATCGCTTTTCTCCCGAGTGAGTGCATTGAGTTCATGCAATTGCTGCGCAAAGCTTGGATCGTTTTCGTCCTTCATCTTCAAAACTGCCATAGCCTTATGGAGAAATTCATCAGGATTTTTGAGAGAATAATATGGAGAGCCATAATAGCATTAGTCCGATTCCTTCCAAACAACATAAGCATTGTCAAAGTCAGTTAACTTTCTAAGTACATGATCATTAATGCCTCTAACAGTAAGTTGTGTAGCTCTAGCATTACATATCATATTAAGTTCTTCTTTAGAAGTAAGATGACTAGGATCCAACAGAGCGAAAGTCATATTCAACCCCTAGGTGCAAATGAGCTCGGGATGAATGGTAAATTCAAAAAAAAAGATGAAGATACATTAAAAAAAATTCTGAAAAACTTTCATGGCAAACATTGATAATTTTTTTTGCATGCTTGCAAATTTTCATCATGAAAGAACATTCGTGAAAGTGGTGGAAAAAATAACAAAATCATCACTCCAAAACGCTTTTGAAAATAGCACTATTGTAGCATTGATTTTGTTTTTGTTTTCTTGCCACGACTTCCGTGAATGTTCTTTCATTATGAAATTTTGCAAGCATCCAAAAAAAATCGTCAATGTTTTCCAAAGAAAAATTCAGATTTTTTTGAATTTACTGTTCGCCCGAGCTCATTTGAGCTCGGGCTGATAAACATCAGGTCCCAAACAGAGGTACATATTGATTTTCAATGATATCAAGAAAGTCACGTTCCTCATATAAGCTAGGGTATTTAACTTTCCAAGATTGATAATTAGAGCAAACACATATAGGAACTCTGCATCGAAGACTATCCATTAGATACCGTACTCTCCTAGGCGGTAAAGCCAAACCAAAGGGTCAATTTTCCTAGGATTCGCTAATGGAGGAACTTGTAGAGCAGACCAATGCTTGGATACCACTTTTAGGATCGATAAGTATGTCTAGAGGGCAGGTGAATAGACTACTAAGCCAAATAATGGACTCTTTCTGAAGTTTTAATTTCTTGTCCGATTATAGGCTTTTCTGGCAATCCATAGAGCATGCACACGTGCAAACCAAAAGTAATAGGCAACAGAAAGTAAAGACATGCAAGTGCAAACTAAAGAGGTGGACTTGAGATAATCACAAACACAATTGGCTTGGTGAAGACTTTTTACGTGCTTCAAATAGTTGGGGGTATCTCACATCCATGTTGATGGATATCTTCCATCCATGAATGAATAAGATCAAAAGGGCCCCGTTTAGGAGATGCCATGGAGGGACAGTCCAAGGACCATTGTTCAAAAAATCATCTGATTCAGCGATTTATCGTCAAATTAATCACTACTCAGGGGGTGACCGATATATAAGATTATGCCGACAAGCGATTTATCGGGAATCTACTGATATATCGGGCCTATTCCTAGCAACATGTGTGCAAGAAATATATTTATTTTTGTTTTTTGGACCTAGTTATGTAATATGTATTCTTGTCCAATTTTGTTCATCATTGTAAAAGGATTGAAAGCCGAGTAATCAAGTTAGCACTTCTGTCCAATATTGTTTTTGTGTCGCATATGGGGAATCCATTGGTGCTCCCGGCAGGCGCGCGCTACTGCCCATGACATTGTTTTTTCAAATGTCAAAAAAAAATTCCAGCAAAAATTCTGCGTGTTCATTGTCACAACCAAATTTGTAAGCTAAAAAATTAAACATTTCCGCTTGTGCAAAAAAAAAAGAAAAAAAGAAATGTTACCCCAAAATGTCACCCTAAATTTGTTTTCTTCACCGGTGGAACACCACTGCTCTATTTCGCATGAAAATTTTCAAGGATGCTTGCGACACTAACACGAACATCTACAAGAAAAATTCAAGAATTTTTTAAAATATTTCCTATATTTTTTGTTTACTATTCACGCGGGAGCGCGCGCTCCCGGGAGCCAAAACGTCATTCTCGTTGAATATAGCATATTTTAGTGCTCGGAACCCAGGATAGCAATCTTGGGGTGGAGTAATAGTAGTACATGCAGTTGGTTTAATACTCTACTTATGCCAGACATAAAGCCTATGTGAGATTATGCCATGAATGATCATAGTCATACTCGTTGTTATTCTTGTCAGTTGTCCAACTTTAATTTGTGACCATGTCGTTTGCCTTCTTTTCTAGAGAGATACCTCGTGTGAACATATGCCCCTGATCCATTCTTCCATCGATAAAAGCATACAAAATTGCTCTTTCATATTTGCTTTTACTTTTACTGCTCAATTAGCTATCGATTTGTTTTTAACCTTTACAGTTAGGTACAAGTTGGGTTCCAACTGCATAGAGTAACATTGTTTAGAGTCTGCGTTAACTGAGTCTGACTAAACCGAGCATGCACAGATTCCAAAAATGATGCAAACTTGCAAAGTGATGGCTAGCCCAAAGCATTTTTGTGATAGTGATGTTACGATATGTATAATGGTGGCACGTGGATACAGATGTCTCATGACAAAAAATAGCTTCAAGCACATATATTGATTTTTTTCTCCCCAATGCAAACTACTACTAGTGGGCCTCATCAAATAATAAAAAGTAGAGTCCCACTACACATGCATCCATATTCTTCACTTTAACTTTTCCAGCTTTATGGACCAGACCAAAATTTTCTTTTCAAGCACCCGCCTCCGTAGGGGATCACGCCGCTCCATCCAAACATACTTTTACTGACATCGCCGATCCTACATAGCATATGAGACATCACCCTGAGGTTATGCATTGTACATACCCTTTATACTAGAATTTGCAACCTGTGTACATGGTCTGGACCTCCGGGGCTGAGCAAGGTACATGGTACATGGTCCATGGTCCAGAGCGTGGTGTGGATGGCCCTGGTAGTACATGGTCCAGAACGTGGCGTGGATGGCCATGGCAGTACATGATGCACTTAATTTGGCATGCACCTCCCTTGTTCTGGGTCCACAACGTGGTCTGGGGCCTGAGCATACGGCCACCAGAAAAACGTGCGTGGGTTTTGTTTCCCAAGAGTAAACACTGTAGCTTTTTTTTCATGGTAATACGTGTCTCATTCATATCATAAAGAACAAAGTACAAGTCACGTAAAGACCGATATAACAAAACTGAAAAGATAACAGAACATCTCTGAGCTTGACACCAACGTCCGTCACCTGCCTCCGGCACCACCACAGCAGCCACCGAAGAAAAGAATGACGAAGCACCTCCTGACCCGAGCTCGACGCGGCTCCATCGCTGATATGCAGCTTTACGGACCTCCAAGGTGGCTCACCAAAAGTGAAACCCTTACCGTTGAACGAATCAGATCGGGGCAACACCCCAGACACGCCATCGAACTCCAGATCTAGCAACCCACCACGACTAAAACGCCGAAGGAGGAAACCATATCTGCCATCCACCAACCACGAGCCCAGCACATGCTCCGTCTTTCAGATGTCGTCGATGCAGACCACAATCTGCATCCGCTCCTGGACTACCTCCCAAGCTCCGCGCCGACGCTGGAGCAAACGCCGTCGCAACGGCGGAGCCCGAGGACACAGGTCCACCACGAGGATGCCGCCGCCGCCACGCCATCCTTGCTTGAACAGACTGGTTTCCAAATCCATCCCCAACCATAGGACCGATGGCCTCGTCAGGGAAGGATCCAAAAAATCTTTATTCAGCGTTGTCATCGTCGCCGCCGAAGCAAAGACGATGAACAACCTAAAAACCTAAACTACAAGAGAGTAAAAACGATCCACACGCGTGGATCCGGCGACCCCCCTCACCACCGACGACCGAGGTCGCCGGTGGAGGGGAGCCGCCGAAGAGCGGCGTTGGAAGATCGTCCTCTCCCTAGCGGTGGCTAGGGTTCGAGCCGCCAGAGACGAGAGGAAAACAAGGACAGTAAACACTGTAGCTATACTGTTCCTAATCTACGGCTAGGAGAGCAAATACGGTGGTTCAAGCATTGCTTTAGGGAAACAAACCAAGTGGCCTGGAGTTTGGCGAAGAATCCCTGATTTTGTTTCTCATCTCTTTGTAAACGATATGACCTTTTTCTTTTGCGGGTGATGTAAACGATATGACCATTATATGAAATAAAGACTTTTACCCGTCAAAGAAACTTTAACTAATGCTTACAACGTCCGCTAAAACTCTAGAGATAAGACTAATGGATGAGTTGAACAACAAAGACATGGATCAGCATGGCTCCTATTTAGCGAATCTAAATGTTCAGCGGGGTAAATACCGAGCTAATGAAGCCTTAAGAAATGACAGTGGTGGTGTACCACGCAAAAAAATAAGCGGTGATCTGTACAATCAAGTTTTTTAGCCTTGCTCTAAGGGAGTAATTAATTTCCCTCTTCAACCAGCAATCCTTGTAACGATGGATCTTACCCATCTTCTTTTCTTACAGTAAGTTTATTGTGGTGAAGAGCGACAAATAATGCCTAGCTAGGTACCAATGGCAGTAGCCCCACTCCCACTTGCACTCAATCATGCATATGCATGCTACCTGCAAAGACATATCGCTCACGGCCGAGAATTATACGTTCGATCGTACGTGTGTTTAACCAATAATTGCAATGGATCCATGCATGCACACGCTGCTGTCACCTTTGTCACCCAAACACACGGAGCTCTGCAATACGTTCGTACGCTGCTGCTAATAAGCATAACAAACAACAACAATAACAACAAAGCTCCGTTGAAATTTCTCCATCAGTCTCCACCCACTACTGTAGCCACACATATACCTCGTAGATATGTACACACATTTTGTAGCACAATATATCCTCAGATCCCCTTCGGGCCGGCCTTCCCTTACCACGCACTCCTTCTTCCTCCTCCATCGCATCCTACCTAGCTAGCTGCCGGCATGAGGCTAGCAGCTGCCTGCACTTCGGTATTTCCTTCCTCATTACGTTTACAATTCGATCTAGAGTATTAAGACCGCGGCTTCCGATCGGTCTCTCCCTGCTAAGGTAGATGGAGGTGAAGGCTAAGCCGGTGAGGGGCGGAAAGAGGACCGGGGCGAGGGGCAGCAGGGCGGTACCTGTTGAGAAGAAGGCCTCGGAGAAGGAGAGGAGGCAGCGCATGAAGGCGCTCTGCGGGAAGCTCGCGTCCCTCATCTCAAAAGAACACTTCCCCCACGCTGTAAGAACTAAGAACTAATCAAGAATATGCTTCTCTCTTCACATGCTATTGTTTGCTCATTGCATATAACCTTACTGTGTGATAGCTAGCTAGTTGTTTCTCTCCAGCTCTCCATGTTTATACTGTCATCTCATCCTGTCCATAAATAGATGAGTTTATATATTCTAAATATTTAAGTGCCGAATGGCAATTAACTGTGTTTGTTGGAGATTTATGTTCACTTTAGGTACTACTTTTGAAGCTCATGGCATGTCTGAGGTACTGCTGAAAACAAGTGCAGAGTACAAAGACACCATGGATTAAAGAAAATCGACAATTGGTTTTACGCAAAGTTTTCTAATAGTGGGTTATGGCAAATAGTGGCAAGAGCGTTAGCACACTAAACTGGTGCTATAGCGTGCTAAATTGCGCTATAGCATGCTAATTGATGCTAAGAGCCTTAGCATGATGCCCCACTAAATGCTATAACGCGCATTGTTTAAAACTATGGATTTTTACTCGACATAATATGAATAATAAACATTGAAATCCAAAAGGTTTGTTATGCGTAATTGTGTGCATCATCATAAATAGACTGGACTAAAATACAACTCTTCCATTATCTAGGAAAGGAATGGCTATCAACCAAGGAAATCATGTCATACAATAAAAAAAAGCACTCCCTAATCTGTTAATATTATTGTGCCTTTAATGCATATATAGGATACAATGACCCAGTTAGGCAGCCTGGATGTGGCGGCATCATACATCAAGAAGCTCAAGGAGAAGGTCGATGAGCTACAACACAAGAAGACCTCTATACAAGCCATGGCTACCTTACTGGGAGTTAGTGGCATCGCGACACCCATTATCACTGCTACCACGAGCGGCGGCGCGGGGTCACCAGAAGGAGGGAAAAAATTGGAGGCATCGCCACTAGTAGTGGAGGTGCGGCAACCCGGCGATGCAAGCATGGAGGTGAGACTGATATGCAGCACAGAGAGGCCTATCAAGCTCCATGAGGTGATTACAATTCTTGAGGAAGAAGGGGCCGTCATCATCAATGCTAATGACTCTACTTCTGCCCACAGAATATTCTACACTATACACTCCCGGGTACGTACATATGTTGCAAAATGTAATGCGCACGCGAGTCCTAGGATTAAGATTTCAACCAATAATTAATTATACCAAAAAAAATATAGTTTATGCAGCATGAAAATTGTATCATTAAAAGCATTATTTTCTGAATAAACTGGTTTTTGTGTCAAAATATCTTTTTTTTTCCTTTTTGGAACCTTGGAGTGATAGCATTATTTAAAATATGTGTCCATACTTACCTGATGGTTAATGTTAGTTTCTAATGTAACATTAAATTGAATTAACGACATATATAGAAGTAAAAGGCATAAAAGAAAATATAAGAGTGTCCCTGTGCATATGTGGAACTGCAGAACTATAGATTCCTCTCCAATCATTTTCTTGGGCTATAGAACGATAGAAAGAAACAAAAGAAGCGCGGAAGCTAGCCCAGAAGTTTGAAAACAATCTTGGATGCACACAACGTGACATACACGTCTTAATTGATTTCATTATTTACTTATATATTGTTTGTCCCGCTCTTGTGGCCAGAATGTATGTGCTAAATTTAGTTAGGCGCGACTGGAAAAAATTGCATTGTGTGATGGAGAATTGGTTTCCATCTTAATATCAAATTATAAATTTGTCTAATTTGCATCAAATTAAGTTAACTAATTTCATAAATTTCTCTCTTGTTATTGTGCAGGCCTTCAGCACTAGAATTGGCATAGATGTTTCAAGAGTTTCCGAACGACTAGGAGCATTGGTTTGATAGTAAGTCGATTTGTATAAAAAGGAAAAAAGAGTCGCTTAACTGTATAAATAAACATTCCACAAATTTTACATGATGTCTGTTCATTAACTGACCGATTAGTGATGGAAACACCTTAACTAGCTAGTAAAGGTGTTGAACTCACAACATGACCAATGTATGAAATAATATGTTGATCAATCTTTGATCTATAATCACCCTCTATATATTATATTAACAAGTTTTGGGCTATAATAACTTGTTGTACATGTTAAAATATAGAATTTTAAATGTGGTGTACATATACTTCGGCTAAAAACAACAACTGGAGTGCTTGCACCCTTCCAACCAATAGCATCCGTGTCAGTACATCACTGGAGAACTTTTTTGGAAAACAAAATTTTTGGAATTCATTCATGTACTAATTACTCGATATCTAGATTAGGGTAAATGTTTGGCTGTGTAATTGTATGGTCGAGATGCCTGACCAAATCCGAGAGTTGTGCAATATGTATCCCGGACCAAAAGAGCAGGGTGACTTAACAACAATTATTTAACTAAACAGCCGCAATTTTGCCATGACTTATAAATATTATTTTCTTAGTTAGCTAATGGTTCCGGCCAGATTAAAGAAATTAGACCTCGTGCATGCACAAGGCCCTTTTCAGACTACATATTTTGCACTTGCATGTTGAGGACAAATTAATTTGGCAAGGAACAAATACCTTGAACATCAAGACTTTGGCCTGTCATTGAAAGTTAAGTTAATAATTCTTTGACAAAAAGAAAATTCTAGTTTCTGAACTAATGAAACTTCGGACGAAACAGAAGAAAATATATGTGGATGTCAGGGTGTGTATGGTAGAAAGATTTAGTAAAGTATGAATCATGCATGACAAATGAATATATCCTACCCATTGGCTCAACAAATATAGTAATGTTTATGTTCCAAAAGAAAAATAGAAGTGATGCATGGACAGCAAGGTGTGTATGGTAAATGTTTGGCTGTGTAATTGCATGGTGGAGATGCCTGAAGAAATCTGTGAGTTGTGCAATATGTATCCCGGTTATTGGGGTGCACGGTCGGGACCAAAAGAGCACTGCAACTTAACAATAATTATTTAACTAAACAGGCGCAATTTTGCCACGACATAAAAGTATTAATTCCTTAGTTAGCTAGTGGTTTCTGCCTCATTAAAGAAATTTGACCTCGTGGATGCATAAGACCTTTTTCAGACTAAATATATATTGCACTTGCACATTGAGAACAAATTAATTTGGAAAGGAATAAATACCTTCAACATCAAGACTTTGGTATGACATTGATAGTTAAGTTAATAATTCTTTGACAGAAAGCAAATTCCAGTTTCCAAACTAATGAAACTTTGTGCGAAACAGAAGAAAATATATGTGGATGTCAGGATGCCTAAAAACGAATATACTATATATTGACTCAGCAAATATATTGATGTTCATGTTCCAAAAGAAAAAAAGGAAAGTGATGGCTGAAAGGGAGAGCTAGGCTGGTGTTACATGCATGTAAACGTGCCGAATGAAGATGTGATGGCGTTTGGACATATGCTCCACTTCGCTTTCTTCCTCGTCACCAGAGGGTGATTGGGAGGGGCCGGAAAGTCACCAGCAAGGAATCAATCTACATGTCAGTTTACCCACACACAAAAATCTACATGTCAGTTTGCACATATTTTATTTGGCGCGTGGAAGTGACTGCCGTATTATTTTCTTCCACATCAGTAATTCTTTTCGATCGTGATTGTTTCACACAACAATAGCTTTGTAAAAGGTGAAAATAACTTTATCCAAAACAGCATGTGGATCAGCCCCATATAGATTTAAGTGGAGAAATATTGCACTTGGATAACAATGTTAAACTTTACAAAGTGTCGAATTTGACATGATTTTTTTAAAGGAGGTTCAACCCATGCATGATATCACTGTGATGCACACATGCATGATATCCTAATCAAAAGATCATGAGATTATGACGTGTTTACTTGATCTCTTCCAGGCCGAGGTGGTGCGCGGATGAGTATAAACTCCACCAAAATGCCACATGTGATTGCTTAATTTTGTTGTAATTGTGTCACTCTTGCCACAGCTAAGTTAACTAATTGCTACAGCTAAATCTTGACTTAATTAATTAAGTGCCACTAGCCAGATTAAAGTGCTTAAATTAGGTGAATTGACAACTCCCATACACGTCACAGTCTGGTGTACATTACATAAGTGTGAATGTAAGTACACATACGTACAATTTTGTATAGCTCGTGGCGACCAAATGTCAAAACCACAATTTTATAATCTGTCAACCCTCTGCTGAACGCGCTAACATTGATCCTGCATGTGTGCTCTGTCTCATTATGAAACTATATCAGCATCGACAGCTTAGCAGTGGAGATTTCAGGATCAAGGTGCCATTAAAATAATTGCAGGCCGTGATCGTGCAGCTGTACTGTACGCGCTTTGCGCCTTATCAAGTATAGCTAATTATTCTAGCGCCTCCTCCCCCGATGGCCCGTGATGGCCGGATCTACGGCAGGGTGTGCAGGGCGGCGGCGGCGTATGGCGGCAGGTCCAGCGGCGGCGCTCGATCTGGGCCCAAATGGGCTTCGGTGGGTCGCAACCTCGTGTCCAGTTCCGTCAATGACTTGCCGTGCTGCTTCAGGGGAAACCCTAAGATCTGGTCATCCAGATCGGACGATGGCAGTACTGCGGTATCGTTATTCTCTTGGGAGCATCGTTTATGGAGTGGCGTTGGAAGACAGAGGCAGGAGGTGGAGCGGCTAAGTCTTGCACGGAGCTTCGATGGTGATGTCAAGTCATGCCTGACTGACAGGTTCTACGCTTTGTCATGCCTGGTCGGTAGGTGCTATGCAAGACAGATCTTCCAGAGTCTTCGCGTCTGGATGAATGCGCGCAGGGCGGTGGCCCCGTTGGGCGCCGTGGTGGGGTCGACGGATGTCTGGAATGGCAAGGATGATGCGCATCTCTATCCTGAAGATGGGTCAGCGGTCCGAGGATGATGGCGGCTTCTAGCTTCTAAAACGTGTGCATGTGGTGCGTCTTGATGACCCGCAAGTATACGGGGTCGCAATAGTTTTCGATAAGTAAGAGTGTCGAACCCAACGAGGAGCTAAAGGTAGAATAAATATTCCCTCAAGTTCTATCGACCACCGATACAACTCTACAGACGCTTGACGTTCGCTTTACCTAGAACAAGTATGAAACTAGAAGTACTTTGTAGGTGCAAAAGGATAGGTTTGCAAGATAATAAAGAACACGTAAATAAAAACTAGGGGCTGCTTAGATAAATACACAACTAAATAAGTAAAAGTAAAGAGCTTGTTGTCACGAGAAAGTTATTTGTCCAAGGCAATCAATAACTAGACCGGTAATCATTATTGCAAATTTATTTGAGGGAGAGGCATAAGCTAACATACTTTCTCTATTTGGATCATATGCACTTATGATTGGAACTCTAGCAAGCATCTGCAACTACTAAAGATTCATTAAGGTAAACCCAATCATAGCATTAAAGCATCAAGTCCCCTTTATCCCATACGCAACAATCCCTCTTACTCGGGTTTGTGTTTCAGTCACTCACCAACCCACTATAAGAGAATCATGAACATATTGCAACACCCTACAGCGGGACTCCCTCACGCTTGCGCGACAAGGAGGGCACCATAGGACAGCACCAATAATAAAACATACAACTCAAACTAATCACGATCATCAAATAGCCATTAGGACAAAACAGATCTACTCAAACTTCATAGGATAGCCATACATCATTGGGAAATAATATATAGCGTTGAGCACCATGTTTAAGTAGTGATTACAGCGGGTAAGAGAGAGGTTACACCGCTGCATAGAGATGGGGGAAGGTGATGGAGATGTTGGTCAAGATGACGGCGGTGTTGGTGATGATCGCGGTGATGATGATGGCCCCCGACAGCGTTCCGGCGCCACCGGAAGCAAGGGGGAGAGGGCCCCCCTTCTTCTTCTTCTTCCTTGACCTTCTCCCTAGATGGGAGAAGGGTTTCCCCTCTGGTCCTTGGATCCCATGGCTTGGGAGGGGCGAGAGCCCCTCCGAGATTGGATCTATCTCTCTATTTCTGCGTTCTCTGCGTTGGCAGATTCTACCGCTTCACCGTTTCCTTTATATCCGGAGATCCGTAACTCCGATTGGGGTGAATCTTTCGCCCAGATCTTTCTCATAAAATTAGCTTTCTTGCGCCAGAAGGAGAGCATCAACCGCCTTACGGTGGGCTCACGAGGGTCAGGGGCGCGCCTGGGGGGGTAGGGCGCGCCCCCCTACCTCGTGCCCACCTCGGATACCGTTTCACGTTGATTTTACCTCCAAAAAATCATAAATATTCCAAAAAAAATCTCCGTCCATTTTTTTTCCGTTTGGACTCCGTTTGATATTGGGTTTCTGCGAAACAAAAAACATGCAACAAACAGGAACTGGCACTAGGCACTGGATCAATATGTTAGTCCCAAAAATAATATAAAAAGTTGCCAAAAAGTATATGAAAGTGAATAATATTGGCATGGAACAATAAAAAATTATAGATACGACGGAGATGTATCAGCATCCCCAAGCTTAATTCCTGCTCGTCCTCGAGTAGGTAAATGATAAAAAAGAATAATTTTTGATGTGGAATGCTACCTAGCATAATCTTGATCATATGTCTAATCATGGCATGAATGTTAAGACACGAGTGATTCAAAGCAATAGTCAATCATTTGACATAAAAACGATAATACTTCGAGCGTACCAATAAAGCAATCATGTCTTTTCAAAATAACAAGGCCAAAGCAAGCTTATCCCTACAAAATCATATAGTTTGGTCATGCTTCATTTTCGTCACACAAAATGCCCCCATCATGCACAACCCCGATGACAAGCCGAGCAATTGGTTCATACTTTTTAACGCGCTTCAGCTTTTTAAACCCTCATGCAGTACATGAGCGTAAGCCATGGATATAGCACTATAGGTGGAATAGAATATAATGATGGAGGTTATGTGGAGAAGACAAAAAGGGAGAAAGTCTCACATCGACGCGGCTAATCAACGGGCTATGGAGATGCCCATCAATTGATGTCATTGCGAGGAGTAGGAATTGCCATGCAACGGATGCACTAGAGCTATAAGTGTATGAAAGCTCAACAAAAGAAACTAAGTGGGTGTGCATCCAACTTGCTTGCTCATGAAGACCTAGGGCATTTGAGGAAGCCCATCGTTGGAATATACAAGCCAAGTTCTATAATGAAAATTCCCACTAGTATATGAAAGTGACAACATAGGAGACAATCTATATGAAGAACATGGTGCTACTTTGAAGCACAAGATATGAGACTCACTACATGAAGAACATGGTGACTTTGAAGCACAAGTGTGAAAAAAAAGAGATAGTAACATTGCCCCTTTTCTTTTCTTTTCTTTTTTTGGTGGGCTTCTTTGGCCCCCTTTTTTTAATTTAGGCTTCTTTGGCCTTTTCTTTTTTTATGGGGCAATGTTCTATAATGATGATCATCACACTTTTGTTTACTTACAACTCGATATTACAACTCGATACTGGAACAAAGATATGACTCTATATGCATGCTTCCGGCGGTGTACCGGGATGTGCAATGATCTAGCGTAGCAATGACATCAAAAACGGACAAGCCATGAAAACATCATGCTAGCTATCTTACGATCATGCAAAGCAATATGACAATGAATGCTCAAGTCATGAATATGATGATGATGGAAGTTGCATGGCAATATATCTCGGAATGGCTATGGAAATGCCATGATAGGTAGGTATGGTGGCTGTTTTGAGGAAGATATAATGAGGCTTATGTGTGATAGAGCGTAACGTATCACGGGGTTTGGATGCACCGGCGAAGTTTGCATCAACTCTCGAGGTGATAAAGGGCAATGCACGATACCGAAGAGGCTAGCAATGATGGAAAGGTAAAAGTGCATATAATCCATGGACTCACATTAGTCATAAAGAACTCATATACTTATTGCAAGAATTTATTAGCCCTCGAAGCAAAGTGAAAGATCGTGGATGTCGCCTAGAGGGGGGGGGGGTGAATAGGCGCTCTAAAATAATTATGGTTGAGGCTTGAACAAATGCGGAATAAACCTAGCGGTTAATTTGTCAAGCACAAAACCTACAACAACTAGGCTCACCTATGTGCACCAACAACTTATGCTAAGCAAGAACAACTACTTAGGTGATAGCAAGATATATGACAAGAAACAATATGGCTATCACAAAGTAAAGTGCATAAGTAAAAGGCTCGGGTAAGAGATAACCGAGGCACACGGGGACGATGATGTATCCCGAAGTTCACACCCTTGCGGATGCTAATCTCCGTTTGGAGCGGTGTGGAGGCACAATGCTCCCCAAGAAGCCACTAGGGCCACCGTAATCTCCTCACGCCCTCACACAATGCAAGATGCCGTGATTCCACTAAGGGACCCTTGAGGGCGGTCACCGAACCCGTACAAATGGCAACCCTTGGGGGCGGTCACCGAACCCGTACACTTTGGCAACCCTTGGGGGCGGTCACCGGTACCCGTCAAATTGCTCGGGGCGATCTCCACAACCTAATTGGAGACCCCGACGCTTGCCCGGAGCTTTACACCACAATGATTGAGCTCCGAACACCACGAACCGTCTAGGGCGCCCAAGCACCCAAGAGGAACAAGCTCAAGGGTACCAAGCACCCAAGAGTAATAAGCTTCTCAACTTGTAACTTCCACGTATCACCGTGGAGAACTCAAACCGATGCACCAAATGCAATGGCAAGGGCACACGGAGTGCCCAAGTCCTTCTCTCTCAAATCCCACCGAAGCAACTAATGCTAGGGAGGAAAATGAGAGGAAGAACAAGAAGGAGAACACCAAGAACTCCAAGAACTAGATCCAAGGGGTTCCCCTCACATAGAGGAGAAAGTGATTGGTGGAAATGTGGATCTAGATCTCCTCTCTCTTTTCCCTCAAAAACTAGCAAGAATCCATGGAGGGATTGAGAGTTAGCAAGCTCGAAGAAGGTCAACAATGGGGGAAGAACACAAGCTCAAAGGATAAGGTTGAATGGGGAAGAAGACCCCCTTTTATAGGAGCTCCCGAATCCAACCGTTATGCTCACAGCCCGCACAGAGCGGTACTACCGCTCCAAGGAGCGATACTACCGCTAGGGCGGTAGCACCCCTTCGAAACACAACAGTGAGGAGGCAAAAAGGCCAAAAGAACCTTCGGAGCGGTAGTACCGCTCGTCCTCACGGTACTACCACTCGACCTCACGGTACTACCGCAAATGGTAGCGGTACTACTGCTTGCGAGCGGTACTAAAAAAATACTTCTGTGCCTACTTCCGCTGAGCAAAACACGAGATTTTGGTCCGGAGCGGTACTACCGCTTAGGAGCCGCGGTAGTACTACTCTGGGGCGGTACTACTGCTCAGGAGCCGCGGTAGTACTGCTCTTGAGCGGTAGTAAAAAATTACATCCGCTCTAGTCGCGGTAGTACCGCTGCAGCCTTTACCAAAACAGCCACAACTTTTGCAAACGGACTCCGAATTCAACGAAACCTAGTTTGTTGGAAAGCTAACGACATGGGCTAACACAATCTTGATAGAAATATCAAGAATAAGCAAATGAGAAAAGTCCCAAAGGAAAATGGTGAGAACCCTTCCTCGGAAAAGACCGGTAAAACCTTCAACACCGAAAACATCATAGAAGACGCATGTGAACTCCGTTTTCGATGAACTCAAACTTGTCATCAAGATGACCATAAGCTCTAAGACTCACAAAGAGAACCAAACAAGAACCAAGAAACATGATGCAAGGATGCAAGGGTTTGAGCTCTCTCCTAACGATACGATCAAGCTACCAACTTGAGAGCCCCCCTTGATAGTACGGCAATCGATCCTATAAATCGGTCTCCCACAACTACCATGAGACCGGTAAAATAGAAAACCTATCAAGGGCAAACCTTTGCCTTGCACAAAATCCACTTGAGCTAGATGATGACGATCTACTCCTCCTCAAGATGGACCACCTTTCTTGATTGCGTTGGCTCGATGAAGACTAGTTGATTGCTCCCCATACTCCACTATGGGTGAGCCACTCTTCCGCTCATCTTCACAAGTCCATTGTCACCACAACGGACGGCAAGCTTCAAGCACTTGATCTCTTCGTGATACATCACTTGAACTTGCACACCGTAACCTAACCCCACAAAGAACTCTCACGAAGACCATGGGTTAGCACACAAAGCGTAATGGACAATGCTTACCATACCATGGGATCACTTGATCCCTCGGTACATCTTGTGCGCTTTGTGTGTTGAATCTTTCCAACTCTCTTCATTTGGATGATGTCTTGAAGGTGGACATGAATGATCACACAATCTTATTCTTCAAGACATGCTTGCAATAAGCTCAACACTCACATGACCAATCTTTGGATAATTCCTTAATAACACCTTGGTCAACTCATAAACTCCTTGAAACCAACACATGGACTTCAAGAAAAGCCTATGGACAAAACCTTCAGATATAACTCAAGGCAACCATTAGTCCATAGAGATTGTCATCAATTACCAAAACCAAACATGGGGGCACCGCATGTTCTTTCAATCTCCCCCATTTTGGTAATTGATGACAATCACTTTCAAGAGAGTTTATACAAGGAGTTATGCATCATCATGCAATGCAACAACCAATGATGCATGAGAATGGGATGCAAATGCTTAGGAACCAAAACCAAAGCAAGGAGAAAACTCAGAAGACTTCTCCACAAAACTCTCTGAAACTCCTCCCCCATTGGCATCGATTGCCAAAATGGGTGAAAAGCTTAGAAGGCCAACATAAAGAGTGTTCCTCCATAAATTGTGTATCTCTCAAAAATAGAGTGGAATGCAATACACATATCCAATGGTAAATACTTGGAGGAAGACAAACTATATTGAGACCCGAAGATTGCAAAAGAGTGATATGCCACAAAGACATAACAAAGAGAGAAACAAGCAATCGAGCAATCAAAAGATACCAATTGAAGCAAGCAATCAAATGATATCAATTGAACCAACTAGACCAAAGACCCTATGAGCCACATGAATGAAGGATATTATGATATGAGCAAAGGAGTGTTCTAAATAAGCTAGAGAAGCTCCCCATGATTTGTGCACACATAAGAATATTTGTATTTGGATACAAAGTGCACAAAATAGGATCATAGCTCCCCCAAAATCAATAGAAACTTACATCCAGTGCAAGTGAGCATATAGGAAACAAAGCCTAGCGCTTGCAACAAGCACATGGTTGAGCAACAAGTAAAAGAGGCAACTTAAGAATAGGCTCAACCAAAATGATGTGTGTGAGTCATGGCGAAGCACTTGAGAAGACTAAAAATAGGATGAGCATTAAGCATCAACATAGTCTTGAAAGAATGAGGCACACGGTGCAAGGCCTATCATTCCCACACACAACTAGCAAATGGGTTCACAAGCTTACTAATAAGCATATAAAGAACCTATGCTTGTGACAACCTGTGGTGAAGATAGAAGATTAAAGCCTCATCAAGACGAGGGATACCAGTTAAGATGGCAAAAGCCTCGTAAAGACAAGCATGAGGAAAATAATCTTCACCACACAAGAGTGCATCAAGATGCTACAATAGAGGACACGCACTCAAGGCAAAAGCTTTCACGGAGCCACCAAAGAAATAACATAAGAAAGACAAGGTGGACGTGAAAGAAAGGATATCAACTAGAGACGTAAGTTCTCTCAAGTGTATAGGGTTCTAGGTAGATGAAATCATGATGATATATATCTACAAAGAAGGATGTACACTCGAAATAGTTACAGCACGAAGGAACAAGATATCCAAAAGGAAGTCATACATATACCAATAAGATATTTGCCTGGAAGCATAGCACATGGCTAGATATGGTCTTATTGTATATAAATGAATTCCTACCGCACGAACATCAAAGACATCACAACTAGCAACAAGAGATTATCGTTGGGATGCTTTGAGAAGGGAAACAAGTATCACAAGATATGAAATGAATATCATGCCAAGATGCAACCTACACAAGGTTGAATACAAGAAGGGAAAGCATGAATAGATACTTGTTACCGGGATATCATTGGAAGGATGTAGTAGATACCAATTGAAGGTAGATAGTAGTTCATTGATCATCCTAGCTTGACTCCAATATGCACATGGTGACAACACCTTCCTTGTGAGTGAGCCAAGCATCCAATGCATCTCCAAATGTTCCTAGAAGAACAAGACAAACTAAACAGTACCCAAACTCATCGGGACCAAATAGTTAGAAACACCAATACATAGGACAAACTCCACAAAAATATGTGCATATAGATATGAAAATGAATTTCATGCACATCTCATCCAAATTGAGACTAGGTCGAGTTTTCCCTATATATTGAGTCAAAGAAAGAAAGCATGCCAAATGAAATACATGAAGTAAACATGCATGCTCAAGACTTACAAAACCCGAAACCAAAAGACAAAGAAATGCCAAGTGAAAAGGATACCAAATGGAGAAATCATCACTTGGAAGATATCATTAAAGATACATCAAGGAATGAGATATCCATTGATACACACTAAACAAAAGATGTCAAACTCCCAAAGAGAGGATGGTTCCAAACAAACCAAGCTCTCAGCAAAGTTTCATGATGGCACAAAGTACCAAAAAGAAATGGCTTGCCTTCCACCAAAACACACTTGATAAGGATCACAAGAAGAGTGTTCTGAAGAAAATAGAATAGCTCCCCCCACGAGTTGTGCATTATATAGGATTTGTATTTGAATACAAAATGCACAAGGTGGGATCACCGCTTTCACTATATCTAGAAAACACTAGACAAGAACAAGAAGTAAACAAGATCCACAAGTGGTATGGAAGACAACGGGAGTTGACACAATCCTTGGCAAGAGAAAAGGCAAGTAAAACAAAAGCCAATGTAAAGATGATCAATAAATTCTACCACACATAAATGACTACCAATTGTCAAAAGACAAGATGTAGATGGAAAGAATTCCCGGTGGTAGATAGCAAGGATATCCAACATCATCTTCACACCACACACAAGCAAATTGCAACTTGTAGAGCTAACATGCCACCTAGGAACAAGATAATCTACAATATCAATACTAGGTGACAACATCTCAAATGTACACATTTTCTAGGCTAGTAATATACATAGCATATTACTCCCCCATAATGTGATACCAATGAAGAAAACTTAACAAGAGGCAATAAGAGGATCCAACACGAGATAATCAATGGAATTTTTAGAATTTGAATTTCTCATGAAAGATATACCACCTAGCGACTAGATAATCTTGAAATATCAATACTAGATGGTATTACTCATGTGCACACATTTATAGGATTGTGAGGTGCACAAAGCACACCACTCCCCCATAATGGATATTCCATTAATCTCTCACAAGAGCCAACTAAGAAATAAACAAGATGCACTAAGGTTCAACGAACTACACACAAGTACATGATGTGCAAACCAACATACACAAAGGCAATTTGGAGACACATCATATACAAACACATGCAAGGAACAAAACCAAAACATGCAAAGGGGCAAGTAACTTTCAATGTAAACAATTTAAGTACAAGTTACCGCAAGCAGGCATATTGGATATAAGATAGAAACTTGACAACCCAATTGACTTGGCTTGAGACAACAAGAAAGATGAAGTCCCCTTAATTCTTCATAATGTAGCCAAGTCTCCAATGCCCTCCAACAACACCTATTGATAAAGTTTGAGCTTGTTGGTCCCCAACCAAGTTGGGTCCTAAGAGGTTAGTCACAATAGGCTTGGCAACCCAAATGGTTCTTTTCTTGACACCACTTTGAGTACCAACAAACTTGGCAAACACATTGCCAACCTTATCCTTCCCAAGAGAATAGATATCATCAATAATAATTGGGTTGGATAAGTTACCACTAGTGCATGAACAAGCGAGGTGACCTTTCTCACGACATAAGTAGCAACGTCTACTCTTCATTTTCTTCTCACTTGATTTCTCAACAAGAGAGGCATTAACTTGAGTCTTCTCGGGAAGTGGACTTTCTTCAACTTGAGGTTGAGCATGAGATTGAACTTGTGGCCTCTTCCCTTGTTGCTTGTTACCAATGGCATTCTTATTCAATGGGCAATATCTAACATGATGCCCTTCAGTTTTGCACTTGAAGCAAATAATCTTGGCCGAATTCTTGACTTGTTTTTGGCCCTTCTTCTTGTTGCTCTTAGACTTCTTCTTCTTCTTATTGGAGTTGAATCCAAGTCCACCTTTGTCATTGGGGGATTTTTGCACACTCAAGATATTGTTGAGTGTGGATTTCCCTTCATGACTCTTTTCCAAGTCTTTCTTCAAAGAAGTGACTTGGGCCTTGAGCTCTTTGATTTCCTCTACATGGTTAGTCTCAACACAAGTAATAGAGGAAGTATAAGCTTCATCGTTAGAGCAACAAGGCAAGGAAAGCAATTCATCACAAGATGTACCAACATTGTGAGTAGATGAATTACAAGGACTAGCACATGGCAATATAGTATTTTGACAAGAAGTGGTGCTAGTATCAACATGAGGCTCACTAGATGTTACCTTAGCAATCATGGCCTCATGAGCTATCTTTAGCACATTATGGGATACTAGAAGATCGTCATGAGAGCTTGAGAGCTTTTCATGGCTTTCTTCCAATTTCCCATAATTGCTAGATAGCAACTCAAGTTGAGCCCGTAGCTCAACATTCTTCTTCAAAATGGATGCTTCACAAGTAATAGAATTAGTAGCACAAGCATCATCATTAAAAACAAGAGGAGAAGGCAACTTGGCAAGCTCTTTTAAATAAGAAGCTTCAAGTTGAGCATGAGACTCGGCGAGTTTGATGAGCTCACCCTTGATGACCCTTGAGCCATTTTGGAGGTGCTCAAAATCCTCAAGGAGTCTAGCATGAGCAACTTCAAGCTTAGCATTTTTAGTTTCAAAAACATTGGCCACCTCAAGAGCTCTATCAGTAGATTCCTTCACTCTAGACAATTCTAGAGCAAAAGTCTCCTCAAGAGATTCCTTGGTGGTTTGTTCAAGTTCAAGAGCTTGAGAGAGGTCCGCAATCTCATTAGCGTAATCACGCCCATGACCTTCCATTTTATCAATGGTGACCTCATGCTCCTCAAGATGAGATTCCAACTCATCAATATATTTCTTGCTCTCAATAGCAATGGACATAATTTCCATGAAGTTGGAACGAGCAATTTTATTTTTATGAAGAGCTTTAAAAACCATTTCCCCCTTAATTTTTAAGGAGGCAACATTATCATTCTCTTCATCATTATCCTCATCATCATTAGCATCAACATCATCATCAAGAGACATATTGGGGTACAAAGTAGGAGATACCTTTGACGCCTTAGCCATAAGGCAAAATGCAATAGATGATGATGTAGGATCCCTTGAGGCACCATTAAACACCACATCTTGTTCCATGGAGTGTTCGGTTTCCTCTACATTGTTAGCACAACAATTCGAGGAAATAGATGCATTTTTATCATGGAAACAAAACATAGCAAGCATATCATCATGATATTTAGTCAAGCAATTTCTACATGATATGCAAGGACTATCAACACAAAAATGTGAAACATTTGGAGTGCTCGAAGTGTTAAAGCCCAAAGAGGGAGCATTGCAATAATATAGTGATGAAGGATCATCCACAATAAGCATACTATCATCATTGCAATGACCAACACTACTCACCATATCATTACCTTGTGGCAAACCACATGTAGGTGAAGTAGAAGAAGTTGAGAAGACTATATGACCGGAGGTGGAGGGAGAACAACCATCCCCACAAATCTTGGACACACCATATTTATCTTGAAGCTTTGTCCATAACTCATGAGCATCCCGGAACGGCATGAGTTGAAATATAACTACATTGCTCAAAGCATCGAAAAGCACATTAGAGGCTTGAGCATTGAGATAAGAGTTTTTCTCATCCTCTAAAGATAATCTTTGGGGATCCTTTGGAGGAGAAAAACCCATATCTACAATTCGCTCTAAGTTTGGGTCCATGACCCTAAAGAGATTAAGCATGTGAATTCCCCAAACATCAAAATTTGTGCCATCGAAACTAAGAGTGTCAGAGAATCCTAATCCTCTAGTCGACATCTTTACTCTCTAGGCGGTTAAGCCCACCAAAGAGAGACGAGGCTCTGATACCAATTGAAAGAACGTGGATGTCGCCTAGAGGGGGGGTGAATATGCGCTTTAAAATAATTACGGTTGAGGCTTGAACAAATGCGGAATAAACCTAGCGGTTAATTTGTCAAGCACAAAACCTACAACAACTAGGCTCACCTATGTGCACCAACAACTTATGCTAAGCAAGAAAAACTACTTAGGTGATAGCAAGATATATGACAAGAAACAATATGGCTATCACAAAGTAAAGTGCATAAGTAAAGGGCTCGGGTAAGAGATAACCGAGGCACGCGGAGACGATGATGTATCCCGAAGTTCACACCCTTGCGGATGCTAATCTCCGTTTGGAGCGGTGTGGAGGCACAATGCTCCCCAAGAAGCCACTAGGGCCACCGTAATCTCCTCACGCCCTCACACAATGCAAGATGCCGTGATTCCACTAAGGGACCCTTGAGGGCGGTCACCGAACCCATACAAATGGCAACCCTTGGGGGCGGTCACCGAACCCGTACACTTTGGCAACCCTTGGGGGCGGTCACCGGTACCCGTCAAATTGCTCGGGGCGATCTCCACAACCTAATTGGAGACCCCCGACGCTTGCCCGGAGCTTTACACCACAATGATTGAGCTCCAAACACCACCAACCGTCTAGGGCGCCCAAGCATCCAAGAGGAACAAGCTCAAGGGTACCAAGCACCCAAGAGTAATAAGCTTCTCAACTTGTAACTTCCACGTATCACCGTGGAGAACTCAAACCGATGCACCAAATGCAATGGCAAGGGCACACGGAGTGCCCAAGTCCTTCTCTCTCAAATCCCACCGAAGCAACTAATGCTAGGGAGGAAAATGAGAGGAAGAACAAGAAGGAGAACACCAAGAACTCCAAGAACTAGATCCAAGGGGTTCCCCTCACATAGAGGAGAAAGTGATTGGTGGAAATGTGGATCTAGATCTCCTCTCTCTTTTCCCTCAAAAACTAGCAAGAATCCATGGAGGGATTGAGAGTTAGCAAGCTCGAAGAAGGTCAACAATGGGGGAAGAACACAAGCTCAAAGGATAAGGTTGAATGGGGAAGAAGACCCCCTTTTATAGGAGCTCCCGAATCCAACCGTTATGCTCACAGCCCGCACAGAGCGGTACTACCGCTCCAAGGAGCGGTACTACCGCTAGGGCGGTAGCACCCCTTCGAAACACAACAGTGAGGAGGCAAAAAGGCCAAAAGAACCTTCGGAGCGGTAGTACCGCTCGTCCTCACGGTACTACCACTCGACCTCACGGTACTACCGCAAATGGTAGCGGTACTACTGCTTGCGAGCGGTACTAAAAAAAAACTTCTGTGCCTACTTCCGCTGAGCAAAACACGAGATTTTGGTCCGGAGCGGTACTACCGCTTAGGAGCCGCGGTAGTACTGCTCTTGGGCGGTACTACCGCTCAGGAGCCGCGGTAGTACTGCTCTGGGGCGGTAGTAAAAAATTACATCCGCTCTAGTCGCGGTAGTACCGCTGCAGCCTTTACCAAAGCAGCCACAACTTTTGCAAACGGACTCCGAATTCAACGAAACCAAGTTTGTTGGAAAGCTAACGACATGGGCTAACACAATCTTGATAGAAATATCAAGAATAAGCAAATGAGAAAAGTCCCAAAGGAAAATGGTGAGAACCCTTCCTCGGAAAAGACCGGTAAAACCTCCAACAACGAAAACATCATAGAAGACGCATGTGAACTCCGTTTTCGATGAACTCAAGCTTGTCATCAAGATGACCATAAGCTCTAAGACTCACAAAGAGAACCAAACAAGAACCAAGAAACATGATGCTAGGATGCAAGGGTTTGAGCTCTCTCCTAACGATACGATCAAGCTACCAACTTGAGAGCCCCCCTTGATAGTACGGCAATCGATCCTATAAATCGGTCTCCCACAACTACCATGAGACCGGTAAAATAGAAAACCTATCAAGGGCAAACCTTTGCCTTGCACAAAATCCACTTGAGCTAGATGATGACGATCTACTCCTCCTCAAGATGGACCACCTTTCTTGATTGCGTTGGCTCGATGAAGACTAGTTGATTGCTCCCCCATACTTCACTATGGGTGAGCCACTCTTCCGCTCATCTTCACAAGTCCATTGTCACCACAACGGACGGAAAGCTTCAAGCACTTGATCTCTTCGTGATACATCACTTGAACTTGCACACCGTAACCTAACCCCACAAAGAACTCTCACGAAGACCATGGGTTAGCACACAAAGCGTAATGGACAATGCTTACCATACCATGGGATCACTTGATCCCTCGGTACATCTTGTGCGCTTTGTGTGTTGAATCTTTCCAACTCTCTTTATTTGGATGATGTCTTGAAGGTGGACATGAATGATCACACAATCTTATTCTTCAAGACATGCTTGCAATAAACTCAACACTCACATGACCAATCTTTGGATAATTCCTTAATAACACCTTGGTCAACTCATAAACTCCTTGAAACCAACACATGAACTTCAAGAAAAGCCTATGGACAAAACCTTCAGATATAACTCAAGGCAACCATTAGTCCATAGAGATTGTCATCAATTACCAAAACCAAACATGGGGGCACCGCATGTTCTTTCAATCTCCCCCATTTTGGTAATTGATGACAATCACTTTCAAGAGAGTTTATACAAGGAGTTATGCATCACCATGCAATGCAACAACCAATGATGCATGAGAATGGGATGCAAATGCTTAGGAACCAAAACCAAAGCAAGGAGAAAACTCAGAAGACTTCTCCACAAAACTCTCTGAAACTCCTCCCCCATTGGCATCGATTGCCAAAATGGGTGAAAAGCTTAGAATGCCAACATAAAGAGTGTTCCTCCATAAATTGTGTATCTCTCAAAAATAGAGTGGAATGCAATACACATGTCCAATGGTAAATACTTGGAGGAAGACAAACTATATTGAGGCCCAAAGATTGCAAAAGAGTGATATGCCACAAAGACATAACAAAGAGAGAAACAAGCAATCGAGCAATCAAAAGATACCAATTGAAGCAAGCAATCAAATGATATCAATTGAACCAACTAGACCAAAGATCCTATGAGCCACATGAATGAAGGATATTATGATATGAGCAAAGGAGTGTTCTAAATAAGCTAGAGAAGCTCCCCATGATTTGTGCACACATAAGAATATTTGTATTTGGATACAAAGTGCACAAAATAGGATCATAGCTCCCCCAAAATCAATAGAAACTTACATCCAGTGCAAGTGAGCATATAGGAAACAAAACCTAGCGCTTCAACAAGCAAATGGTTGAGCAACAAGTAAAAGAGGCAACTTAAGAATAGGCTCAACCAAAATGATGTGTGTGAGTCATGGCGAAGCACTTGAGAAGACTAAAAATAGAATGAGCATTAAGCATCAACATAATCTTGAAAGAATGAGGCACACGGTGCAAGGCCTATCATTCCCACACACAACTCGCAAATGGGTTCACAAGCTTACTAATAAGCATATAAAGAACCTATGCTTGTGACAACCTGTGGTGAAGATAGAAGATTAAAGCCTCATCAAGACGAGGGATACCAATTAAGATGGCAAAAGCCTCGTAAAGACAAGCATGAGGAAAATAATCTTCACCACACAAGAGTGCATCAAGATGCTACAATAGAGGACACGCACTCAAGGCAAAAGCTTTCACGGAGCCACCAAAGAAATAACATAAGAAAGACAAGGTGGACGTGAAAGAAAGGATATCAATAGAGATGTAAGTTCTCTCAAGTGTATGGGGTTCTAGGTAGACGAAATCATGATGATATATATCTACAAAGAAGGATGTACACCCGAAATAGTTACAGCACGAAGGAACAAGATATCCAAAAGGAAGTCATACATATACCAATAAGATATTTGCCTGGAAGCATAGCACATGGCTAGATATGGTCTTATTGTATATAAATGAATTCCTACCGCACGAACATCAAAGACATCACAACTAGCAACAAGAGATCATCGTTGGGATGCTTTGAGAAGGGAAACAAGTATCACAAGATATGAAATGAATATCATGCCAAGATGCAACCTACACAAGGTTGAATACAAGAAGGGAAAGCATGAATAGATACTTGTTACCGGGATATCATTGGAAGGATGTAGTAGATACCAATTGAAGGTAGATAGTAGTTCATTGATCATCCTAGCTTGACTCCAATATGCACATGGTGACAACACCTTCCTTGTGAGTGAGCCAAGCATCCAATGCATCTCCAAATGTTCCTAGAAGAACAAGACAAACTAAACAGTACCCAAACTCATCGGGACCAAATAGTTAGAAACACCAATACATAGGACAAACTCCACAAAAATATGTGCATATAGATATGAAAATGAATTTCATGCACATCTCATCCAAATTGAGACTAGGTCGAGTTTTCCCTATATATTGAGTCAAAGAAAGAAAGCATGCCAAATGAAATACATGAAGTAAACATGCATGCTCAAGACTTACAAAACCCGAAACCAAAAGACAAAGAAATGCCAAGTGAAAAGGATACCAAATGGAGAAATCATCACTTGGAAGATATCATTAAAGATACATCAAGGAATGAGATATCCATTGATACACACTAAACAAAAGATGTCAAACTCCCAAAGAGAGGATGGTTCCAAACAAACCAAGCTCTCAGCAAAGTTTCATGATGGCACAAAGTACCAAAAAGAAATGGCTTGCCTTCCACCAAAACACACTTGATAAGGATCACAAGAAGAGTGTTCTGAAGAAAATAGAATAGCTCCCCCCACGAGTTGTGCATTATATAGGATTTGTATTTGAATACAAAATGCACAAGGTGGGATCACCGCTTTCACTATATCTAGAAAACACTAGACAAGAACAAGAAATAAACAAGATCCACAAGTGGTATGGAAGACAACGGGAGTTGACACAATCCTTGGCAAGAGAAAAGGCAAGTAAAACAAAAGCCAATGTAAAGATGATCAATAAATTCTACCACACATAAATGACTACCAATTGTCAAAAGACAAGAAGTAGATGGAAAGAATTCCCGGTGGTAGATAGCAAGGATATCCAACATCATCTTCACACCACACACAAGCAAATTGCAACTTGTAGAGCTAACATGCCACCTAGGAACAAGATAATCTACAATATCAACACTAGGTGACAACATCTCAAATGTACACATTTTCTAGGCTAGTAATATACATAGCATATTACTCCCCCATAATGTGATACCAATGAAGAAAACTTAACAAGAGGCAATAAGAGGATCCAACACGAGATAATCAATGGAATTTTTAGAATTTGAATTTCTCATGAAAGATATACCACCTAGCGACTAGATAATCTTGAAACATCAATACTAGATGGTATTACTCATGTGCACACATTTATAGGATTGTGAGGTGCACAAAGCACACCACTCCCCCATAATGGATATTCCATTAATCTCTCACAAGAGCCAACTAAGAAATAAACAAGATGCACTAAGGTTCAACGAACTACACACAAGTACATGATGTGCAAACCAACATACACAAAGGCAATTTGGAGACACGTCATATACAAACACATGCAAGGAACAAAACCAAAACATGCAAAGGGGCAAGTAACTTTCAATGTAAACAATTTAAGTACAAGTTACCGCAAGGAGGCATATTGGATATAAGATAGAAACTTGACAACCCAATTGACTTGGCTTGAGACAACAAGAAAGATGAAGTCCCCTTAATTCTTCATAATGTAGCCAAGTCTCCAATGCCCTCCAACAACACCTATTGATCAAGTTTGAGCTTGTGTCACAATAGGCTTGGCAACCCAAATGGTTCTTTTCTTGACACCACTTTGAGTACCAACAAACTTGGCAAACACATTGCCAACCTTATCCTTCCCAAGAGAATAGATATCATCAATAATAATTGGGTTGGATAAGTTACCACTAGTGCATGAAGAAGCGAGGTGACCTTATGCTAAGCAAGAAAAACTACTTAGGTGATAGCAAGATATATGACAAGAAACAATATGGCTATCACAAAGTAAAGTGCATAAGTAAAGGGCTCGGGTAAGAGATAACCGAGGCACGCGGAGACGATGATGTATCCCGAAGTTCACACCCTTGCGGATGCTAATCTCCGTTTGGAGCGGTGTGGAGGCACAATGCTCCCCAAGAAGCCACTAGGGCCACCGTAATCTCCGCACGCCCTCAGACAATGCAAGATGCCGTGATTCCACTAAGGGACCCTTGAGGGCGGTCACCGAACCGGTACAAATGGCAACCCTTGGGGGCGGTCACCAAACCCGTACACTTTGGCAACCCTTGGGGGCGGTCACCGGTACCCGTCAAATTGCTCGGGGCGATCTCCACAACCTAATTGGAGACCCCGACGCTTGCCCGGAGCTTTACACCACAATGACTGAGCTCCGAACACCACCAACCGTCTAGGGCGCCCAAGCACCCAAGAGGAACAAGCTCAAGGGTACCAAGCACCCAAGAGTAATAAGCTTCTCAACTTGTAGCTTCCATGTATCACCGTGGAGAACTCAAACCGATGCACCTAATGCAATGGCAAGGGCACACGGAGTGCCCAAGTCCATCTCTCTCAAATCCCACCGAAGCAACTAATGCTAGGGAGGAAAATGAGAGGAAGAACAAGAAGGAGAACACCAAGAACTCCAAGAACTAGATCCAAGGGGTTCCCCTCACATAGAGGAGAAAGTGATTGGTGGAAATGTGGATCTAGATCTCCTCTCTCTTTTCCCTCAAAAACTAGCAAGAATCCATGGAGGGATTGAGAGTTAGCAAGCTCGAAGAAGGTCAACAATGGGGGAAGAACACAAGCTCAAAGGATAAGGTCGAATGGGGAAGAAGACCCCCTTTTATAGGAGCTTCCGAATCCAACCGTTATGCTCACAGCCCGCACAGAGCGGTACTACCGTTCCAAGGAGCGGTACTACCGCTAGGGCGGTAGCACCCCTTCGAAACACAACAGTGAGGAGGCAAAAAGGCCAAAAGAACCTTCGGAGCGGTAGTACCACTTGTCCTCACGGTACTACCACTCAACCTCACGGTACTACCGCAAATGGTAGCGGTACTACTGTTTGCGAGCGGTACTAAAAAAATACTTCTGTGCCTACTTCCGCTGAGCAAAACACGAGATTTTGGTCCGGAGCGGTACTACCGCTTAGGAGCCGCGGTAGTACTGCTCTGGGGCGGTACTACTGCTCAGGAGCCGCGGTAGTACTGCTCTGGAGCGGTAGTAAAAAATTACATCCGCTCTAGTCGCGGTAGTACCGCTGCAGCCTTTACCAAAACAGCCACAACTTTTGCAAACGGACTCCGAATTCAACGAAACCAAGTTTGTTGGAAAGCTAACGACATGGGCTAACACAATCTTGATAGAAATATCAAGAATAAGCAAATGAGAAAAGTCCCAAAGGAAAATGGTGAGAACCCTTCCTCGGAAAAGACCGGTAAAACCTCCAACACCGAAAACATCATAGAAGACGCATGTGAACTCCGTTTTCGATGAACTCAAACTTGTCATCAAGATGACCATAAGCTCTAAGACTCACAAAGAGAACCAAACAAGATACAAGAAACATGATGCAAGGATGCAAGGGTTTGAGCTCTCTCCTAACGATACGATCAAGCTACCAACTTGAGAGCCCCCCTTGATAGTACGGCAATCGATCCTATAAATCGGTCTCCCACAACTACCATGAGACCGGTAAAATAGAAAACCTATCAAGGGCAAACCTTTGCCTTGCACAAAATCCACTTGAGCTAGATGATGACGATCTACTCCTCCTCAAGATGGACCACCTTTCTTGATTGTGTTGGCTCGATGAAGACTAGTTGATTGCTCCCCCATACTCCACTATGGGTGAGGCACTCTTCCGCTCATCTTCACAAGTCCATTGTCACCATAACGGACGACAAGCTTCAAGCACTTGATCTCTTCGTGATACATCACTTGAACTTGCACACTGTAACCTAACCCCACAAAGAACTCTCACGAAGACCATGGGTTAGCACACAAAGCGTAATGGACAATGCTTACCATACCATGGGATCACTTGATCCCTCGGTACATCTTGTGTGCTTTGTGTGTTGAATCTTTCCAATTCTCTTCATTTGGATGATGTCTTGAAGGTGGACATGAATGATCACACAATCTTATTCTTCAAGACATGCTTGCAATAAGCTCAACACTCACATGACCAATCTTTGGATAATTCCTTAATGACACCTTGGTCAACTCATAAACTCCTTGAAACCAACACATGGACTTCAAGAAAAGCCTATGGAAAAAACCTTCAGATATAACTAAAGGCAACCATTAGTCCATAGAGATTGTCATCAATTACCAAAACCAAACATGGGGGCACCGCATGTTCTTTCACAAAGTACTACTACGCATGCCCCTAGGGAGATAGATTGGTAGGAAAAGACCATCGCTCGTCCCTGACTGCCACTCATAAGGAAGACAATCGAAGAAACACCCCATGCTTCAAATTTGTCACACAACGGTTACCATACGTGCATGCTATGGGACTTGCAAACCTCAACACAAGTGTCTCTACAATCCACAACCACCCACTAGCATGACTCTAATATCACCATCTTTATATCGCAAAACTATTGCAAGGAATCAAACATATCATATTCAGCGATCTACAAGCTTATGTAGGATTTTATGACTAACCATGTGAATGACCAGTTCCTGTAATCTCTCTAAATAGATATAAGTGAAGCAAGAGAGTTTAATTATTTCTACAAAAGATATGCCCCCGCTCTAGCAAATATAAGTGAAGCAAAAGAACATTCTACAAATGGCGGTTTTCTATGTGAAGAGAAACAAGCAATCCAGACTTCAAATGATATAAGTGAAGCGCATGAAGCATTCTATAATGCCATACTCAAAAGATTTAAGTGAAGTGCAATGAGCATTCTATAAATAAACCAAGGAATATCTCATACCAGCATGGTGCATAAAAGAAAAGTGAAAACTAAATGCAAAAAGACGCTCCAAGACTTGCACATAGTGCATGAATGAAACGAATCCGAAAACATACCGATACTTGTTGAAGAAAGAGGGGATGGCTCCCCAGCATCCCCAAGCTTAGACGCTTGAGTCTCCTTGAATATTTACTTGGGGTGTCTCGGGCATCCCCAAGCTTGAGCTCTTGTCTCTCTTCCTTCTTCTCACATCGAAACATCCTCGATTAGACATTACATCCACACAAAACTTCAACAGAAAACTCGGTAAGATCCGTTAGTATAATAAAGCAAATCACCACACTAAGTACTGTTGCAAACCAATGCATTGTGTCTACTGTAATATAACTTTTTCATGGCTTAGTTCACTGATATAAATTGATAAATTCATCAAAACAAGCAAACTATGCATCAAAAACAGAATCTGTCAAAAACAGAACAGTCTGTAGCAATCTGAACATCCACCATACTTCTGGTACCCCAAAAATTCTACCAAAATTAGGAAAAATAAACAAGTTGTACATAAAGACAGTGCAAAAAGAATCAGAACTAATTGACGTTCCATATAAAAATGTAAAATCACGCACTACAGCCAAAGTTTCTGTCCTGCACCGTACAAACCAACAAGCATTGTAAACATCCTAAAGGCAAACTTTGGCACATTATTTTTATAATACAATGGAATTGTACAAGGGGATGATTATTTTTGATTAAAAGTTTCTGTAATCAAGATTCACAAAGTTTCCGTGAGCATGAACAAAGTTCAAGGAGCTCTCCCACTTCAACAATGCTTGTCTTTCTCACTTTCACTTCCCTTTTCGAAAAGTTTGTAGGTTCCCCTCTTTATTTTTTTTGTTTTTTTAACTATATGAAAGCACTCAACAGAAATAAATGATTCTCAAATGACTCTCTAAAACTTCCGGGTTGTCTCCCTGGCAACGCTTTCTTTAAAGCCATTAAGCTAGGCATATAGTGCTCAAGTAGTGAATCCACCCGGATCCCAAGGTATATCAAAGCCAATTTTAATTAACAATGATTTGTAATTTAGTAGTGAGCACAAAGTAACATAAATCATGTAATGACGAAGTCTAACTCTCTTCCTATGCGTCGGCATATCATAAAAGAACAATTCATGCACACCAAGTAAAGGCCAATGCATAGTATAAGCAATTTCTTGCAATTCTATCATATGGGAAACATAGAGAGGTGGAGGTATAGTTCCTCTCTCATAATAATTGCAAGTAGGAGCAGCAAGCACATGCATATTATATTCATCAAAATCATCATGTGCAACGGTAAAAGGCAACCCATCAATATAATCCTTAATAAGTGCAAACTTCTCCGATGTAGTACAATCAGGAGAATTCAAAAAGATAATAGGACTATCATGCGTGGGTGCAATAGCGACAATTTCATGTTTAACATAAGGAACTATAGCAATTTCATCTCCATAAGCATCATTCATATTGGCATCTTGGCCACAAGCATAGCAAGCATCATCAAAAAGGTATATTTCAAAAGAATCAACGGGGTCATAACAATCATCATAGCAATCATCCTTCGGTAAGCACGAATGGAAATTAAACAATGTATGAGTTGAAGAGTTACTCTCATTAGAAGGTGGGCACGGGTGATCAATCCGCTCTTCCTCCTTTTGTTCTTCGCTCTCCTCATCATCTTTTTCATCCAATGAGCTCACAGTTTCATCAATTTCTTCTTCCATAGCTTCCTGCAAAATATTAGTCTCTTCTTGGACAGCGGAGAATTTCTCAATATATGGTTTAACATAGGCATTAGAAGCATAATTATAATAACAATATTCAAGTATGGCAAAATTTTCAGATTCGTAAAGAGTAGCACCATACTTTTCAATCAAAGAAGCAATTTCGTAAGCACCCTTAAAAGCAACAAATTCTTCAATTTGTTGAACATCATAGTAATTATAAACACCCTTAGCATACGAGGATAAGATTCCATTATCAATAAACTCACATTGGTAGGGAAGGTGTTTCTTAGGGTTTTCAAAACAACAAGTAAAATCATAATAATAGCATAAATTCCAAGCATAGCATTGCAAACGTTGAATTTGACCCCATAATAGTTTCCCTTTTTCAGATATACGCTGTCGCACATAACAAGCATGCTCATCTAAAGATTTGCCCTCAACTAAACTAGTGGGGGTTTCAGCACGAGCACATAGGGATCGAAGATGATCCAAGTAATAAGCTTCAGCAGTGTGATAGATTTTGAGTGGTTCTTCAACCATTGGAGCAGTAGGTACAACTAATTTTTTTGGTATTTTGCATTTCCTACCCATGACTAAAGATAGAAAACAACTAAGGACAGCAAATAAAAATTACTTAGTGATAAAGCAAACAAGCACACACGAGAATATTCACCCCGCGCTGTGACTCCCCGGCAACGGCGCCAGAAAAAGGTCTTGATGACCCGCAAGTATACGGGATCGCAACAGTTTTTGATAAGTAAGAGTGTCGAACCCAACAAGGAGCTAAAGGTAAAATAAATATTCCCTCAAGTTCTATCGACCACCGATACAACTCTACACACGCTTGACGTTCGCTTTACCTAGAACAGGTATGAAACTAGAAGTACTTTGTATGTGTGAAAGGATAGGTTTGCAAGATAATAAAGAACACGTAAATAAAAACTAGGGGCTGCTTAGATAAAGACACAACTAAATTAGTAAAAGTAAAGAGCTTGTTGTCACGAGAAAGTTATTTGTCCAAGGCAATCAATAACTAGACCGGTAATCATTATTGCAATTTTATTTGAGGGAGAGGCATAAGCTAACATACTTTCTCTACTTGGATCATATGCACTTATGATTGGAACTCTAGCAAGCATCCGCAACTACTAAAGATTCATTAAGGTAAAACCCAACCATATCATTAAAGCATCAAGTCCCCTTTATCCCATACGCAACAATCCCTCTTACTCGGGTTTGTGTTTCAGTCACTCACCAACCCACTATAAGCGAATCATGAACGTATTGCAACACCCTACAGCGGGAATCCCTCACGCTTGCGCGACACGGAGGGCGCCATAGGACAACACCAATAATAAAACATACAACTCAAACCAATCATGATCATCAAATAGCCATTAGGACAAAACAGATCTACTCAAACATCATAGGATAGCTATACATCATTGGGAAATAATATATAGCGTTGAGCACCATGTTTAAGTAGTGATTACAGCGGGTAAGAGAGAGGTTACACCGCTGCATAGAGATGGGGGAAGGTGATGGAGATGTTGGTGAAGATGACGGCAGTGTTGGTGAAGATCGCGGTGATGATGAGGGCCCCCGGCAGCGTTCCGGCGCCACCTGAAGCAAGGGGGAGAGGGCCCCCCTTCTTCTTGTTCTTCCTTGACCTTCTCCCTAGATGGGAGAAGGGTTTCCCCTCTGGTCCTTGGCTCCCATGGCTTGGGAGGGGCGAGAGCCCCTCCGAGATTGGATCTATCTCTCTGTTTCTGCGTTCTCTGCGTTGGCAGATTCTACCCCTTCACCGTTTCCTTTATATCCGGAGATCCGTAACTCCGATTGGGGTGAATCTTTCGCCCAGATCTTTCTCATAAAATTAGCTTTCTTGCGCAAGAAGGAGAGTGTCAACCGCCTTACGGTGGGCTCATGAGGGTCAGGGGCGCGCCTGGGGGGTAGGGCGCGCCCCCCTACCTCGTGCCCACCTCGGATACCGTTTCGCGTTGATTTTACTTCCAGAAAATCATAAATATTCCAAAAAAATCTCCGTCCATTTTTTTCCGTTTGGACTCCGTTTGATATTGGGTTTCTGCGAAACAAAAAACATGCAACAAATAGGAACTGGCACTGGGCATTGGATCAATATGTTAGTCCCAAAAATAATATAAAAAGTTGCCAAAAAGTATATGAAAGTGAATAATATTGGCATGGAACAATCAAAAATTATAGATACGACGGAGACGTATCAGTGCGCGCTTTAGGTCTGCTGCATCGGATGTTGGTTCTGATACGTTATGTGGATGGATTGGCGACGTCACCGCTTATAGATATGGGAATGAGAGCACTCCACATTATCGAGTTTGTAGTTATGAGTTGTGGCTTCGGGTGGCTTGATGTATTTTCTTGTTAGACCTTTGTGAAATAATTAATAAATTAGATGGTTGCTACGTCTTGAGCTTGTGTTGGTTTTCCTTGAAGAGGAAAGGGTGCTATAGCAATAGTAGCGTAAGTATTTCCCTTAGTTTTTGAGAACCAAGGTATCAATCCAGTAGGAGGCTCCTCAAAAGTCCCACGCACCTACACAAACAAACAAAGAACTCGCAACCAACGCAATAAAGGGGTAGTCAATCCCTTCACTGCCACTTTCGAAAGTGAGATCTGATAGAGAAAGTATGATAAGGTAAATATATTTTTGGTATTTTATAATATAGATGCAAAAAGTAAAGATGCAAATAAAAGTAGATTGGAAGCAAATATGATAAGAGATAGACCCGGGGGCCATAGGTTTCACTAGAGGCTTCTCTCGAGATAGCATAAGTATTACGGTGGGTGAATAAATTACTGTCGAGCAATTGATAGAAAAGCGAATAATTATGACATTATCTAGGCATGATCATGTATATAGGCATCACCTCCGCAACAAATAGACCGACTCCTGCCTGCATCTACTACTATTACTCCACACATCGACCGACTCCTGCCTGCATCTAGAGTATTAAGTTCACAAAGAACAGAGTAACGCATTAAGCAAGATGACATGATGTAGAGGGATAAACTCATGCAATATGATATAAACCCCATCTTTTTATCCTCGATGGCAACAATACAATATGTGCCTTGCAACCCTTTCTGACACTGGGTAAGGACACCGCAAGATTGAACCCAAAGCTAAGCACTTCTCCCATGGCAAGAAAGATCAATCTAGTAGGCCAAACCAAACTGATAATTCGAAGAGACTTGCAAAGATAACTTAATCATACATAAAAGAATTCAGAGGAGATGCAAATATTATTCATAGATAAACTTGATCATAAACCCACAATTCATCGGATCTCGACAAACACACCGCAAAAAAGAGATTACATCGAATAGATCTCCACAAGAGAGGGGGAGAACATTGTATTGAGATCCAAAAAGAGAGAAGAAGCCATCTAGCTAATATGGACCCGAAGGTCTGTGGTAAACTACTCACAACTCATCGGAGGGGCTATGGTGTTGATGTAGAAGCCCTCCATGGTCGATTCCCCCTCCGGCGGAGCGCCGGCGAAGGATCCAAGATGGGATCTCGCGGATACAGAAGGTTACGGCGGTGGAAGTTGTGTTTCGGGTGCTCCCTGGATGTTTTCGGGTACGTAGGCTTATATAGGAGGAAGAAGTACGTCAGTGCCGCCCGAGGGTCCCACGAGACAGGGGGGCACCCTCCTATCTTGTGGAGGCTTCGGCTGCTTCTTGACTTGCACTCCAAGTCCTCTAGATCACGTCCGTTTCAAAAATCACGCCTCCGAAGGTTTCGTTCCATTTGGACTCCGTTTGATATTCCATTTCTTTGAAATACTGAAATAGGAAAAAAATAGCAATACGGGCTGGGCCTCCGGTTAGTAGATTAGTCCCAAAAATGATATAAATGTGTAAAATAAAGCCCATAAACATCCAAAAAGGGGTAATATAATAGCATGGAACAATCAAAAATTATAGATACGTTGGAGACGTATCAATGGTTGTATGCATCGATTGATGCAGAGGCCGGGGGTTTAACCTCCTTTTCCAAAAAAGCTAATTATTCTAGCTTTACTTTTTTGTCTTGGCTAGCTTACACGAAGCAACTTTTCCCAAAAAAAAAACCCTACACTAATCTCTTGATATAAATAGCTTAATTCGACAGGACATGCTTTTCCAATTTAGGCTATTTCGCCCGTGGTTAGAGTATGCCGTTTTAGGGTGCTGGCCCAATAGTGACGTGACAAAATTTTGTTGCCTCAATTTTTTTTCGGTCTCTTAACTCCAATACCATAAAGTGTTAAAATGAGCATAGTGAGACAAAAAGAAATTAAATAGAAAAAATAAATGTCGGTGGAAACTGACTCCAATAAAATAAAGATTCATGGGAATTTGAGAATACAAAAATAAAAGCAAGCAAAACAAACCGGGTCATACTAATCGACATGAAGTCCAGACACAGCTTGTGTCTCATCAACCCGGTGCATCACGGAATATGTTGCTTTGCCTTGAACCCATAATTGATGCATACATATATTATTATCTAAAGCTAATCAACATATCCAGTGTTGCATACATAGCCGTCTCAATGCCCTGTCAGTCTATATCTCAATTCCAATGGAGTAACTAGTTTGGTTTTATGTGGAGACAGATGTCAAAATCATCACGTGATCTTTAATTAAGTACTATGACTTCTCTATCATCCATATATTTTGTGCAAGGCATGGGGGTGCATGTTTGTGAGAGGCAAACCCCCTTTAATAAAAGTTGCTAAAGGCTGCTTGGAGAACTTATGGTCGATAGGACACGTATGTTGATAGTGACTGTATTTCTTTTTCTTTTCTTGCTAATGATAATGATTGGGTTTTTGTGTACATAGTGTGTATATACAAGTGTGTAAAAGCAAGCTAACAATGTTATTATTGGATTTTGAGATAGATGACCACAGTACCGTATATATGCAGCACACACGATTGCACAATTCGTCTGCTACTTAACATTGTTGATGTTTTAGTTCACATACGATAGAAGATAACCGAAGGCATGTATAGCACTGTTTGATCTCCTCAACTATTACTCCTATAAAGAATGGTGGAGTACCGTCTTACTGGGTAGCTCGAGGGCAAACAGTGCCTCCCAGCCATCTGTTGCTGGGGGGGCTTGCAGCGATAGGCTCTTGGGGGTGATGCAAGCCTTTCGATCTTCCCGGAAGGCACGCACCCTGGCAACCCGACAGGCAGGTTGATAACAGGTGGACCGAGGGTGTGCAAGTGATTGGGAAGGGCCGAAAAGAACATTCCGTTTGTTCATATTTGTACATATTTATTCGGCGCGTGGAAGTGACTGCAGTACTCTTTTCACAGCAATACCTTTTGTGGTATTTGAGGGCGTGATAGGCGTCTCAAACCAATCCTTCAGCTTGCTTTATTGTTTGTAGTGGTGGGTAGGTGGTTTATGGATGTAGATGTAATTTTTTATTTTTTCTGTTGTTTGATGTACTACCATATTTGAAGATGAATAGATCAGAAACTTTCGCGCAAAAAGAAATAATACGGTATGGTTGTGTGGCTGTTGTGTTAGGATGTCGTAGATTATGATAAATGTTTGGTTGTGTAATTGCATTGTGGAGATGTCTGAACAACTTCGCGAGTTGTGCAATATGTATAACGGGTTATCATTTGCACGGCCGTAAGAAAAAGAGCAATTAGTTAAATAACTAAACAGCTGCAATTTCCCCGTAATTCATTAGGTGGCTATTGGTTCCAGCCCGATTAAAGAAATTCGACCTCATGGATGCATGAGGCCTTTTTCAGACTACATATATTTTGCACTTGCACGTTGAGAACAAATTAATTGGGGAAAGGAACAAATACCTTCAACATCAAGACTTTGGCCGGACATTGACAGTTAGGTTGATAATTCTTTGACAAAAAGCAAATTCTAGTTTCTAAACTACTGAAACTTTGTACAAAACAGAAGATTGAGGGAAGTATGAATCGTGCCTATTAAATGAATATATACTACGCATTGACTCAGCAATATGTTGATGTTTATGTTCCAAAAGAATAGGAGAAGTGATGCATGAAAGGGAGAGCTAGGCCGATGTTACATACATGTAAACGTGCCGAATGAAGATGTGATGGCGTTTGGACCCATGCTCCACTTCGCTTTCTTTCTCGTCGCCAGAGGGTGATTGGGTGGGGCAGAAAAGTCACCAACAAGGAATCAATCTACACGTCCATTTGTACATACTTTATTTGGCGTGTGGAAGTGACTGTCATATTGTTTTTTCACATCAGCGATTCTTTTATTGATCTTTTCGATTGTGATTGTTTCTCACCACAATAGCTCTGTAAAAGGTAAAAAAAATAATTTTATGCAAAACAACATGTGAATCAGCCCCCATATGGATTTAAATGGAGCAATATTGCACTTTGATAACGATCTTAACTTTTACCGAGTGTCGAAATTGACATGATTTGTTTTCGGAAAGGAGGTTAAAGCCCGGCCACTGCATCATTATGTTGCACATATACATGATATCCTGATTACAACTTTAAATTACTAAGTCTTTAGTTAATCTTTGATGGGCCAATGTGTGGTGCACGAATAAGTATAAACTCTACCAAAATGCCACATTTGTTTGCTTAATTTATTTGTTATTGTGTCACTCTCGTCATCTTAATTACGTCATACGAAACCATAAACACATTACTTTTCAGTTAACTAATTGCCATAACTACATCTTCAATTAATTAAAGTGCTTAAATTAGGTGAATTAACAACTCCTATACACGTCAAGTCAGGTATACATTAGAAGAGTGTGAATGCAAGTAGACTGTAGAGATACGAATAATTTTGTATAGCTCGTGGCGACCAAACGTCAAAACGATAATTTTATAATCTGTCAACTCTCTACTGAACGCGCGAACATGGATCCGGCATGTCTCATTATTAAACTATATCAGCATCGGTAGCTTAGCAATGGAGATTCAAGGATCAAGGTGCGATTAAAATATTTTCCGGCCGTGATCGTGTAGCTGTACTGTACGCGCTTTACTAGCTTATAAACGAAGCTACTACTTTTCAAAAAAAAATAACTACACTAATCTCTTTGTAGAAAAGGCTTAATTCCACAAGACATACATGCCAATTTAGGCTATTTCGTCGGTGTTTAGAGTATGCCGTTTTAGGGTGCTGGCCCACTAGTGATGTGGCACAATTTTGTTTCCTCAATATATTTTGGTCTCTTAACTGCAATACCAGAAAGTGTTATAATAAGCATAGTGAGACAAAAAGAAATTAAATAGAAATAGAAAAATAAATATCGATGGAAACTGATTCCATAAAATAAAGATTCGTGAGAATTTGAAATTACAAAGATAAAAGCAAGCAGAACAAAACGGGTTATACTAATCGACGGGAAGTCCAGACACGGCCTGTGTCACATCATCCCGGGCGTCACGGAATACGTTGCTCTACATTGAACCCACAATTAATTATTGCATGCATATACATAGTCGTCTCACTGCCCTGTCAGTATATTTCTCAACTCCCATGGAGTAAGTAGTTTGGTCTTATGTGGAGACAGACGTCAAAATCATCACTTGATCATTAATTGGGCACTGTTACTTGTCTATATGATCGATATATTACAGGATGGGTTTGGAAGGTGTGGCCACATGATTTGGAAAGACAGCCCCCCTTGATAAAAGTTGCTAAAGGCTGCTTGGAACGCTTATGGTCGATAGGACACGTCATTGATAGCGACTATTCTTTTTCCTTTTTGCGAATGAAATGATTATGTTTTTGTTTAAATGGTGTCTATACATACACGTGTGTAACAACCTCGCTAACAACATTATTAGTGTACACATGATTGCTAACAACATTATTAGTGTATATATGTAGCCCACACGACTGCTAACATTATTAGTGTGCATACGTAGTCTACGCGCTAACAATACACTTAATAGAAAAGACTTAATTCGACGGACATGCATGCCATTTTAATCTATTTTGGCACTGCTTATAGTATGCCGTTTTAGGGTCCTCGCCCAATAGTGATGTAATGGGAAATCTATTTCTGAACTCCCATGGGCTAATTAGTTTGGTCATTCGCAAAAAAGAAATTAGTATGGTATTATGTGGAGACAGACGTCGAAATCATCACGTGATCATTAATTGAACATTGTTACTTGTCTATATGATCAATATATTGGAGGATGGGTTTGGAAGGCGTGGGTGCATAATTGTGAAAGACAGACCCCCTTTATAATAATACATAAAAGCTGCTAAAAGTTGCTTGGATCGCTTATGGTCGATAGGACACCTACATTGACGGTGACTCTATTTTTTCTTTTCCTTTATGTGAATGATAGTGTTTGTGCGTTTTGTGTACGTAGTGTGTATACACAGGGGCGGAGCTAGAGCTTTTTTTTTTAGAAAAGGAAGGGGACCTCCGGCCTCTGCATCTGGACGATGCATACGACCACTTTATTAATTATTCTTACAAGACCTTACAAAGTCATACAACAGTAAGACTAAAGCCACCGTCTAAGTAACAACTGTCGCTACACCTATCCAATTGATAAAGGAGCGCTGATAGCCTGGGCCTAATACCAAACAGACATCGTAGCCAGACCTAACATCTACGAGCTGAGGTCCCAACCAAGACGTCGGCCGGGTATGGGCACCCACCAGTCCGGCGTGTTCCTCAACCAGGACGCCTGCCGGGTATGAGGCCGCCGCATCCACTTGCCACCAGTCCATCTTTAGAGCTGTACTGTTGCATCGACCTTGCTCGGTCTAGCTGCCGCCGACGCCACCACGACGCCAGACAGCGTCGACCTCCTGCACGAGTCCATCATCGCACATCAGACTCCTAATTTTCAGGGCGCCATGCTATCGAGATCTGTCACCATCCATGTGTATGATGAAGCACCGCTCCACCAAAGACGTCGTCCACTGGTCCCTCGAGCCCGCGTACACCTCCAAGAAAGACGCCCCAAAGGGGAAACGACACAAACAGGCCGCCGTCTTTTGATCTGTCGATCTAGGCTTTCCTCCGGAGGTAGTAGATAGTAGTCTAGAACTTCTCCACTGCGATGCCTTCAAGAAGGAAACGACGTCGTGAATGCCACCATCGCCGGCTTTGGCATCTAGCCAAGAGCAGGTTTTCACCTAGATCTGTTCGAAGAACTCCATCCAACTTCTTGTGCACGGACCGCCGCCTTCTCTGTCGGAGACTAGATCAAAAGGATCCAGCCGCCGCCAGATCCATGCAGTCAACACCGGGAGATGACGACAGTCTCCCTGTACCAGAGCTAGCACGAACCGGAGCAAATCGAGTCAGAGACGATGATACTCTTGGATCTCCGGCAGACCAGCGAGCTGCCAGCACCACCGTGTCCAGATCACCGGCCACGCCGGGCCGCCGCCACCCCCCGCGTCATCCGGTGGTCACCAGATCCGGGACGAGCCGGAACCGGTCGGACCAACGGGCGCGCCGCCACCCAGCCATGGGGCCGCCGCCCCGGCCGCCGCCGCTCCTTGTGCATCCGGTCGATTCCCACCGGCACCACCACAGCCGCCGCCGCTGGGACGCTGCGCTGCTGTGGGCCGAAGTGGGGGTCGCACCTCCGCGGATCTGGGTGCCCGCGCCACCCATGGATCCGGGGGAGAGGCCCTCCGCCACCCCGTCGCACGCACGGGCTTTGCCCGGCGCGGACTACCTGCGGCGGCGGAGGGGAGGACGGGGCGTGGGAAGGGTCTCTGGCGGCGGCGGAGGCTGGCCCCCCGTGTCGCCCGCGAGGGGGGCGACGCGAGAGGACGAGAGGACGAGGGATGTTCTCGATGATGTGTGGGAAACTAACACGTGGGACCATAAACAAAAAGGTCAGCTAATCTTACCCTGGATCACCACTTAACCATGGCGTAAATTTTTGAAGCAACAATGCACCGGTCGTCCCCGATCTGGCCGGCAGCCAGCGTTGGAGTGAGAAAATGGAATTGGACGGCAGGAGCAAGACGACGACCGCCGGGCTCCGTTGACCCATTTCAAACCGCGTGCGGTTTTCTCAGTTGCGAGTGGATCATCAAGCGTGGTGGAACGGGACGGACGCCAGGAAACGGATGGAAAGCAACACTTCGCATCATCATCATCATGCATACTACTAGCCAATAAGCGAAAAATAATATCCTACCAAAACCATCTATATGGTTAATTCGGGATAACCAATTTAATTTACAAAGTAAAAAAACTACAAATTCCATAATTATAGTTGTGCATAATCTTGATGCAGAGTATTAATTTGTTAGGGTAGAGATTTATCATGCAGAGTATCATAATTATAGTATTTTACAGTATTTTTTCGCGTGAGCTTCAGGAAAAATACTGTAAAATGAAGATCCCGCAGGACTAAAGTGACTGTTGTCAAACTGAGTTCCTTGAACCTTGATACTTACTTTGCATCAGATATTCCTCTAACATGAAGACCTCCACAAACTTTAAAATCTCAATCCTGTTTGAAGGCAAAGGGATGATGCGGAGAACGGCCACCACAGCGATCGGCACCATTGGTACCAACTGATTCGGTCGCTGGAAAGTGGAAACAGAGGATGGTCGCTGGAAAGTGGAAACAGTGGAAACAGGGAACTTTATTGAACTATTAAAGCTCCTTGCAGAATTCAATCCTGAGATTGCTGAAGTTATTTTGGAGAATGCTCCATACAGTTCAAAGTACACATCACATGAAATCCAACAAGAGATATTGGGTATTTATGCATTTAAAGTTAGGAAACATATCCGTGAAGAGATTGGGAATTCTAAGTTTTCTATTCTAGTGGACGAGACATGTGATGTAGCAAAAAGAGAGCAGATGGCATTGGTTCTCAGATTCGTTGATGAAGATCGTATATTGCAAGAGCGGTTCTTTGACTTGATACATGTGACGAACACCAAAGCCGCAACACTTAAAGAGGTATTGAGTTCTTTGTTATCCAAACATGCTTTTGATGTTCAGAACCTTCGTGGACAGGGGTACGATGGGGCTAGTAATATGAGGGGGGAGTTCAATGGTTTGCAAGCTCTTTTTCTTAGAGAATGCCCGTATGCGTACTATGTCCACTGCTATGCTCATCGTTTGCAACTTGCGCTAGTGGCTGCATCAAAGGAAGTGGTCTCTATTGCGCAATTCTTCCAGAAACTTCTTTTTATTGTAAACACCGTTGACTCCTCCGCAAAGCGCCATGATGAGCTTCATGATGCCCAGTTGGAGGAACTAGCTCGGTTACTAGCTATTGATGACATTGAAACTGGAAAAGGGGGAAATCAAATCTGCACACTAAAACGACCTGGAGACACTAGATGGGGGTCTCACTTAGGTTCTATATCAAGCCTAAAGAAAATGTTTAATGCAGTAAATTCAGTACTTCAAAATATAGCATCCGATGGGTCAGCTGGCTCAATTCGTGCAGATGGAGACACTGCTTTTAGCTACTTGTCCTCTTTTGAGTTCATATTTATCTTATGTCTGATGGAAGAAATATTGGAGATAACTGAAGATCTTGGTCAAGCTTTGCAAAAGAAATCACAGGACATAGTAAATGCCATGCGCCTAGTGTTTACAACAAAGGTTCTTCTTGATGAAATGAGATCAGATGATGGTTGGGAAGCCTTTTTTGATAGGGTTGTTGAGTTCTGTGTAAATCATTCCATTGATATTCCAGATCTGGGGGAAACTTACATTATGCGTGGTGGTCGTGCTCGTCGCCAACCAGACCGTTTTACGAAGGAACATTATTTCCGGGTGGAAGTATTTCGTGCAACACTTGATACTCAGCTACATGAATTAGAATTCAGGTTCAATGACAAGGTACTGGATCTTTTGACCACAAGTGCTACTCTGATCCCGAAAAATAAATTCAGATCTTTCAAAGCTGATGATATTTGCGAGTTGGTGAAGAAATATTATCCAGCAGATTTCACTCAACAGGAAATCTATGGATTGGAGCAACAGCTAAAACACTTTGTTGTGGACGCCTCCAATGATAAGGAGTTGAAAAATGTGTCAACCTTAACAAATCTTTGTCGATATCTCTTTGAGTCAGGGAGGCATTCTATCTACAATTTGGTTGATCGATTGTTGCGATTGCTTCTAACTCTTCCAGTTTCTACAGCAAGTGCCGAGCGAGCATTCTCTACTTTGAAGATCATCAAGACAAGGCTACGTAATACTATGGAAGATGATTATCTAGCCAATAGCTTGCTAGTAAACATTGAGAGTGAAATTGTGGAGAAGTACAGCTATGAAGATGTTCTTGTGCACTTTAAGGGTGTAAAGAAACGAAGGGCTGATCTGTAGTGAACTGGATGCTCCATGGTTAAATAGTATTTTGGGTATAGTTTCTTTTGTTCTGGAGCTGGTCAATAGTAAACTGAATGTTCCATGGTTAAATAGCACTTTGTAGTGAACCGAATTCTCTACTGATTAGAAATGTATTTTGTAAGCTAATCTGGAGAAGATCAATATAATTATCTAAGTTACTTGATATTTGCAACATCTAACTTGTTGAATACGTATGATTTCGTATTTTTTTTTTACAGCTTCGCCCCTCCAAAGATTTCTTTCAAGCTCCGCCACTGGCTAGACGGGTCCCACATGTCAGCTCTGGTGTTGGACACGGCTCATTTCCTAATTAGCGTGTTGTGTTACTCGATTGACGCCGAGTTGGCGGTCTTTTGTAATTTTCTGCAGAAGCCGCGGTGAACCGTTTCCCTCGCCACACTCCATTTCACATGGCCGAGCAAAGCAACAATCAACAATCTGGTCGCGCGTGGCGGGCTGTAGTGGAAAGAAAGCCGAGGATCATGGATGGGTCCCACACGGAAACATAAAAAAATAAATGAGACCAACCCAAGGCGTTGATATTTTTTTATAGGAGAAACTCCACGAGCACCGCGCGTCCGAGTTAGGACTCGAATTCGGGTGGGCTGTCAGCAACCTCAGCTGCTCAGCCAAACATACACGTTCCGATGGACCGGTGGAGAGGGAGTTGACCTCGGACGACCACCACCACCACCACCACCACCACTTGCTGCTCCCTCCGTCCATCCCTCACTCAACTGATTCGTTCTTTATTTATAGCTCTCTTTTTCCTTTTTAGGTTGCTCCATTTTATTAATTATTAATCTGTCGCCGTCCGTCCGTCTTGCTCCTCCCTCCACCTCCAGAACAGAGCACGGCAAGCCGCTCCGGCTGTATAAATAAGCTCAACCACCAGCTCCCATCTTCATCCCCACCTCACCTGAGCTAGCTTCCAGCTTCAATATAATCAAATCCATCCCTACACCAACACCAGCTTCAACCCAATCCTTGTAGCTTCCTCCTCCTCCACCACCTTGACCTTGAGAGAGAGAGAGACAGCAAGCGCAACTCCACTCAGGCACTCAGCAATGAAGAGCAGGAGGCAGAGCGGCCGCGGAGGAGCCATGGCGGTGGACGGGAGCCACACCCACACCCTCCTCCGACCACCACCTCCGCCATTATTCTTCCTCGCCGCCGTCCAGCAACAAGGTAAACATCCCTTCTTCTCTTCTTCGTCGTCTTCTCTTAACTCGCCCAAAAAGCCACAGCTTGGCTGCTTGATTATTAGCCCAACTCATGCCGCTGTCAGAGCAGTAGTAAAACACGTACGTACAGTAGAGAATACAGTGTATTTACAAAAAGAAACAAGAAATAAAACGCGTCACTGTTACTCATAGCTGTACACATAGCCCAAAATGCCGTTTTTTTCTTTCTGAAAACAACGTATGTACTCCTACTTCCCTGGTCCACTCAAACTCAAGATGAATTATTCTGCTCTCTCTGTCCCAAATTATATTGGTTGGTGGTGGTGACGTGCACAGCAAACTGCGATATCATCAGTATAGCTACACCACGATTTGTATTTTCCACACGTGCCAGATTGATTCGCTCATCAGACTGCGATATCATCAGTGTACCGCTAACTCATTCGCTCCACGTCCCGAATCGGATAACTCTCAACATAACTATACTACTTTGTGGTCAACGAAATCGTCAAAAGATCTCTTCACAATAATCCTCTCACCCACCTACTGACCTACACAAGATTGCAGATCACTTCTCTGAGTCGAAGCACATGCCTTTCTCTTCCTGACAAAATCTGAATTCGTTTTTTAATTGTGCGTGGATCACTACACTTATTGATCACAAGTACAATATTATCAGTGGATCATTTCTTTATTTTACTACTACTATTATACACTAAAAAACACAAGATTGTTTGTGTGTGTCTATGCAAATTCATCAATTCTCGCATGGCCTGACGACGACGGCTTTGGTTGTGTCTGTGCTTGCAGGACGCGGCGACGCAGCTGGACCAGCTGGACAGCGCGGCGGCCTACATCAAGCAGCTCCGGGGCCGGATCGACGACCTCAAGCGCCGCAAGCAGGCCGCCCTCTCCGGCGGCTGCTCATCCTCCGTCTCCGCCGGCGACTACAAGGCACACACTACGACGTCGCTGCCGGTGATCGAGGTTAGGCATCAGGACGGGACGCTGGACGTGGCGCTGGCGAGCGAGGCCGGGCGTCCCTTCCGGCTCTCCGTGGTGGGGGACAAGATCTTCTACACGCTCCACTCCCAGGCGCTCTGCCCACGCATCGGTCGGGTCGCCCAGAGGCTGCGCGGCCTCGCCGCCGCAGCCGCAGCCACCGTCTCGACGCTGCTGACATGATATCCTCTCTCTAGCTTTTTTTTGCCATGGCGACCGTACCGACTTATCGGAGGCTAGCTGACGCGCGGATGCAAGGAGGGTGGATGGAGCTGGTAGATTGATTACTGATTTTGCAGTTGTGCTGCAAGGGGGGTAGTTGATCTTTTTTTCATCGATTGGGGCAGCAATGTTCTATGTGATGTTTGTTCCAGCTTAAAGAGGATCCTTGTACAAGTGTTCTTCCTGGCTGGCTGGGTTAGGCTTAGTAGTAGGTTGGTTCACTAATGGCTCCTCTGCATGTTAGTGAAACAAATTTGTTTGCCAAGTAATCGCTCTGCTTCTGTTTTTCCATACTGTATGAGTATGACACAAGAAGGTTTGGCTATGTGAAAACGACTGTGATAATTTAAGCAAGCAAAGCCAAAGCCGCGTCGCTTTACCACACGTGCTGGATTAGGGCTTCTCTTTCTTTTCTTTTCTCCATGGATCATCTTGTTCCACACCACACCACACCACACCACGTGCAGACAGTCTGAGCTGCATGATAATGTATATCACATCTGCAGTCAGGGAGTCTGAGCTGCGTGCGTGCGTCAACAGCGAACAAACTCAAGAAAGCGTGAGGGTAAAGGTAGCTACCCACCGACCGGCCGTGTGTGAACAATCTCTCGATTGTAGTGCGAAAAAGAAAAAGAAATTGCGGCCGGCAACAAATTCAGTCATAATTTACCAAAGATAGATTCTGCCACATGTTCAAACTTCACCAGAGGAGTCAAAAGGCAAAAGCGCGAGGCGGTTCTACGCTGCTCGCGGCGGTGACCCCCTGCTTCATCTAGGGTTCGATCTCCGCGCCGCTGCCGGACTGCCCTTGGAGGACAGTGCCCGCGGGCGTCATGACCTCGTTGGAGGCGTTGTGGGGCTGCGTTTGCTTCCTATGTGCTCCAGGGGAAACACCAGATTTGTACTTCCTGGATCGGATGATGGTGGCGTGCCTGCGTCCCACCACCCCTTGGGGTGTCATCTTTGGAGTTGTAAACTGGCCGGAGTGACTAATGGATGGCTTCATGGAGGGCCCTGGTCTCAACGTGTTCTCATGCGGTGGCAAGGGTGGAGCGGCGTGGCTTCTACCGCATCAACATCGGCTAGTCTCGTAGTCATCATGGAGCTCTCGGTGGCGGATGCGTGTTGATGGAAGTGCGCAGGAAGGTGGCGTAGTCTGGTGAGTTCATTCTTGCAAGGTGAATGCGTTGATCTCTTCTAAAGTTGGGATGGCGAAAGAGAGCAATAGCGGATAACGGCGTAAAATACTGTCAGATCCCTCGGTACGGTTCATGACTAGGTCGAAAGTATCGGGGCGGAGTCTGCACACATAGGTTACCCAGGTTTGGGTCTTCAAAGAGTAATACCCTACATCCAGCTTCTTTCGACCGTGTCTGCCATTGGAGGAGGGGATCGATTCCCTACGAATCCCGCCAAAGCTCCACGGCATCTTGTCTGGTCGTGTGTACGGAGCTTTATTATCTTGTTGCTTACCAAACAAATTTGCTCTGATTCTTTTCTTATATAGTACTCCCTCCCTCCGTCCCATAATGTAAGACGTTTTTTGACACTACGCGTATGACACAAGTGACTGCGATAGACAAGCAAAGCAGCACACAAGCAATTATTTAGGGCTTCTCGTTTCCATGGATGATCTTGTCCGAGATCAGGTGCGGGGAGCCTAACGGTAGCTACTGACCCATCATGTATGAACCCC
>NC_041385.1:357151-361320 GCF_002162155.2 Triticum dicoccoides | reverse complement strand
CTGCTAAAAGTTCATTCGACGAGTCAAATTTATGGGTCATCGTGTCCCGTCCTGTCTCACCAATATGTGCAAATTTCTTCTGAAAAAGAGATTGATCCGACATCATCGTGATGCAAAACATGCATCTTTTGTTCAAACTAGCAAGGTGGGCACCACGTTTTACCTTTTTGAAAGAGTTAATCACCTTTCTTATCTTATGCATACAATTTTTTACGAGCTATTTACCCATTCACTGCATATAACTAACATTTTAGGCATCGATACATGTCTAAATGAGTGATATTGTCCTTCATTTCGTATAAGCGAGCATATGCTTATGGTGCTAATACATAACTAGAAAGAATTGTTTATACACTGAGGCGTCGAGCTGAAATAGACCAAACTAACTAACCCACAACCCTCTTTTCCGCTAGATCAATTATCCGCATGCTCTAGCATATCTCTCCATTTCTACGCCGTTTTCATGCACGGATGCACAGAGTAATCCTATTACTTTCTCATTTCCGTTCCTCTCCTTTTTAAAATGTTAATGCTTTCATTAAAAAAAGGAGAAGGAAAGAAAAAAAACAAAGAGAAAATTAAATGAGAAAATAGAATGAAACCAAAGTACCGAAAAAATCAGTGTTCTGAATCCAAAAAATAAGATACTTTGAACCCACGATTCCTATGGGGCGCCTTAAGCGCCGTTTAAGGGCGTTTTGACAACCTGGCGCACACTGGAATGTATCTGGTGCACCGGGGCAATTTGTGGTACCGGTGCACCGGTCGCCCGTTGCACATTCAAAAATGTTCGAAAAAATTCAGAAAAAAAATCTAGTGCATTGCCACAACATCAATGTACGTTGTCACAAAAATTTAAATCAATATTTGAAACATTGCTCAAGATACAAAAATAACAAATTTGACACTGAGTAGTACATAACACATGTTGGGCTTCATTTTTGGCCCATTAGCACATTGAGGTCAAATTTGTCATTTTTGTATCTTGAGCATTGTTTTGAATTTTGATTTAAATTTTTCCGACAACATACATTGATGTTGTGTTGATACACTAAATTTTTTGCGGATTTTTCTGAATATTTTTGAATGTGCAACAGGGTCCGGTGCACCAGTAGCACCAATTGCCTTGGTGCACCAGATATGTTCCCTGGTGCACACCCCCACCCTCCCAATTGATTCTCTACGGGCCGGCCAATTTAAGAGGTACTCGATAGATTCAATCGCTGGTCTTGGGAAGCCTCTAGAAAAATCCAAGCCGGTTTTGGGGAGCTTCCAGTCAGCTTTCTTTTTCTTTTTGTTTGTTTGTTTTGGAACAGTTTCATTTTTTTTACTTTACCTTTTTATTTTTCTAGTTTTACGTTTACTTTTACCTTTTTGAATTTGGAACTTTTTCTCCAATTCATGAAATTGTTCTGAAAGTTTGTGAATGTTTTCATTAAATTCATGACTTTTTTAGAAAGTTACGAACTTTTTCCCTCAAACATACGAACCCTTTTTCAAATCCATGAACTTTTAATTAAAATCAGTGAAGTTTTTTCAAAATCATGAACCTTGGTTATGAAAGTCCATGAACTTTTCCAAATTAGTGAAAAAATTCAGATCCATGAAGTTTTCATTCCATAAACGTTTCCCAATTTTGTGATTTAAAAATTTTCATGAACTTTTTGGTAATTTCTTGTTTTTTCAAATTAGTGAAGATTTTCATATTCATGTACTTTTCTCAAATTCGCAAAGTTTTTTTCAAAATATGGGGAAAAATCAGATTTGTCAATTTTTTCAAATATATGAGTTTAAAAAAATATTGCTTTTCTTTTAAAGAATATTGTCTAAAAATGTTGAATTTTTTTCCTACAAAGTGAACGGTCTACATGAGCCTAGTCAGCGTCAATAGCGATCAATCAAGCTGGGAACCGACCGAATCATGTGAACCAGGGAAATAAAAGCCGAGCAAACTAGAAACTTTCTCTTAGCGAGTGCTCGAAACGTTTTTTTTTTGACCGGCCCATCAGCGGGGGTGCGTGAGCGCAAGTTTCCCCAAGAGGCGCATAAGGCGCCAATTAGGAGCTCTCCCGACAATTAGGAGCTAATAAAGGAATTTTAAATGTATAGACTAGTGCATGACAAAAGGTAGTTTTGGTTGTAACACCACAAAGAAGTCGAAAGAACTTTTCGAAACAATCAGGACATTTGTTGTGAAATCAGATTGAGCGGAGAATTCCCTTTGGAAATATTGCGTGCAACATACTCAACAGGGAAAACCGTCGTTTCTATGTTTTTTTTTGTTCTACATAAATCAGACCAGCTCCATCTCTAAATAATACTATCCCTTGTTTGGCACACAAAACCAGCATGATTCAAATTATATCGTGGAAAAATATCCTTGGGGCTTTGTGCTCACAGTGCTTGCTCGCACATTTTTAGCTCGTGTCAGTGAGTTGTCGTCATCGTCGTCATGTTGAAGTGCTCATCTCTGTGAGGAGGCGTTGAAGATGAAGCGTGCCCAAGTCGTCTATGTGTCTCAACGAAAGGATCAAGTTCAAGTATGTGGGGCGGTAAATCAGTGAAGGTAAGTCTCTTCAATGAGGCCATGTCTCTACATGAGGCTAGAGTGCATGGTGTAGTGCACAGGGTGGTGTGATCCACAATGAGTCAGCATGTATCTTGCTAGGGTGGATGGTCTAGTCCACCGGGTGGTGTTTCCCACAGGTTACTAGCAAGACTGGATAGTCCAAGGCATATTTGAGGTGATCTGTAAATTCGCCAAGTCAAGATTGAGAAGAAATTGTTGCGAGCAATCAAGACCATCAATTTGACTTGTCGTGGTGCGAGCGGATGAATCGATAAGAGGTGAATCATCAACCAGCCAAGACCGAAGAAGCACATAAGACAAAGTGTGTCAAGATTAGGAAGAGAATGTTAGAGTAATCTTGATTAGTAATTAGCAAGTAGGAGTCCTTGTGTCCGATTCGAGTACTAGTTCATGTACGGGTACTAGTCCTTGTACAGGAATAGTTTAGTACGTGTCAGGTTGTAGGTTAATTTGGCAAAAATTATTGTGTGCACGTCTCTATCGTGATTTGATGTGATCGATCTTGTGGGCAAGTTTCAACAACCAACTGGTACGTAGTACACTGTGGTTAGGTGCGTCGTCAGGACGGACGAACGCATGGACCGCGCGGCCGCGCACCTCGTCGTGGGAGTCCCACACGTCCATGGCGGCGCGCTCGGCGAGGAGGACGACGTTGTCGTTGTCGTCGTCGACGCGCACGGCGAGGAGGACGATGACGCATCGGAGAACGGCGAGGAGGAGGACGTCGTCGTCCTGGACGCGGCGGCCAAGGACGATGACGACATCATCGTCGTCGTCGAGCCATCGGCGCAGCAGGCACCGCCGGCGGCGGCGCAGCGGGCCTCCCGAAGAGCCGGTGGAAGAGGCGGGCAGCGGAATTGGGGGAGAAATCTTCGAAGCTAAAGCAGCCCACGATGTTGATCGTACCATGGAGAAGCTTGAAGTGGTCCTCCTCGGCACCGTGGACAATCGGAGCTATGTGTTAAACTAAGGGGGCAAATGCCCCCCCCCCCAAAGGTTTGAACCAATTTTATGAAGAATTCTTTTTATAGGAGAGCATAGATGAGAATATATTTGGCGCCCCTTCTCACCCCAACACTCGTATTCTGTCTTTGGTCTTCCGTGGATAGATATCGTCTAGCCCCGTCACTGCATACTAGTATACAATTTATGGAAGAACGTATCAATAAGTTTGATTTTGCAACTCATATTTTGTCTTTGGCCCTCCTCGGCAGATTTCGTCTAGCTCTACCACTGCACACTAGAATATAATTTAACAAAAAAACATATCAACAATTGGCTGGCTCAATAATCATCATGATGAAGATCAGTTGCTATTGCCAAGTTTATGTATTCGTTCAAAAGCGTAAGCTCATGCATTTTACCTACACTAAAGACAGTTCAAGAACATTTTACATAAAGCACAATAGAAAGAAAATAAGTAATTACCCACATGCGAAGAGAAAATAACAGGCATGCACCCTGTTGCTACCGAATGCTGGGTATTAGGTCCAGACGGTGCACCCAAATACAATTGAGGGAGCCTCCAGTCAGTTTTCTTTTTCTTTTTTGTTTGTTTGTTTTAGAACGGTTTTGTTTG
>NC_041385.1:345045-353957 GCF_002162155.2 Triticum dicoccoides | reverse complement strand
TTTTTATTTTTCAAATTTAGAACTTTTTCACAAATTCGTGAGATTGTTTTAAAATTTGTTGAACATTTTTCAACGCTATGAACTTTTTCCCTCAAACATGAGGCTAGCAAGACTGGATAGTCTTGCTAGCCTCATGAGGCTAGAGTGCATGGTGTAGTGCACAGGGTGGTGTGATCCACAATGAGTCAGCATGTATCTTGCTAGGGTGGATGGTCTAGTCCACCGGGTGGTGTTTCCCACAGGTTACTAGCAAGACTGGATAGTCCAAGGCATATTTGAGGTGATCTGTAAATTCGCCAAGTCAAGATTGAGAAGAAATTGTTGCGAGCAATCAAGACCATCAATTTGACTTGTCGTGGTGCGAGCGGATGAATCGATAAGAGGTGAATCATCAACGAGCCAAGACCGAAGAAGCACATAAGACAAAGTGTGTCAAGATTAGGAAGAGAATGTTAGAGTAATCTTGATTAGTAATTAGCAAGTAGGAGTCCTTGTGTCCGATTCGAGTACTAGTTCATGTACGGGTGCTAGTCCTTGTACAGGAATAGTTTAGTACGTGTCAGGTTGTAGGTTAATTTGGCAAAAATTATTGTGTGCACGTCTCTATCGTGATTTGATGTGATCGATCTTGTGGGCAAGTTTCAACAACCAACTGGTACGTAGTACACTGTGGTTAGGTGCGTCGTCAGGACGGACGAACGCATGGACCGCGCGGCCGCGCACCTCGTCGTGGGAGTCCCACACGTCCATGGCGGCGCGCTCGGCGAGGAGGACGACGTTGTCGTTGTCGTCGTCGACGCGCACGGCGAGGAGGACGATGATGCATCGGAGAACGGCGAGGAGGAGGACGTCGTCGTCCTGGACGCGGCGGCCAAGGACGATGACGACATCATCATCGTCGTCGAGCCACCGGCGCAGCAGGCACCGCCGGCGGCGGCGCAGCGGGCCTCCCGAAGAGCCGGTGGAAGAGGCGGGCAGCGGAATTGGGGAAGAAATCTTCGAAGCTAAAGCAGCCCACGATGTTGATCGTACCATGGAGAAGCTTGAAGTGGTCCTCCTTGGCACCGTGGACAATCGGAGCTATGTGTTAAACTAAGGGGGCAAATGCCCCCCCCAAAGGTTTGAACCAATTTTATGAAGAATTCTTTTTATAGGAGAGCATAGATGAGAATATATTTGGCGCCCCTTCTCACCCGAACACTCGTATTCTGTCTTTGGCCTTCCGTGGATAGATATCGTCTAGCCCCGTCACTGCATACTAGTATACAATTTATGGAAGAACGTATCAATAAGTTTGATTTTGCAACTCATATTTTGTCTTTGGCCCTCCTCGGCAGATTTCGTCTAGCTCTACCACTGCACACTAGAATATAATTTAACAAAAAAACATATCAACAATTGGCTGGCTCAATAATCATCATGATGAAGATCAGTTGCTATTGCCAAGTTTATGTATTCGTTCAAAAGCGTAAGCTCATGCATTTTACCTACACTAAAGACAGTTCAAGAACATTTTACATAAAGCACAATAGAAAGAAAATAAGTAATTACCCACATGCGAAGAGAAAATAACAGGCATGCACCCTGTTGCTACCGAATGCTGGGTATTAGGTCCAGACGGTGCACCCAAATACAATTGAGGGAGCCTCCAGTCAGTTTTCTTTTTCTTTTTTGTTTGTTTGTTTTAGAACGGTTTTGTTTGATTTTCTCTTTTCTGTTATACTTTTTAATTTTTTAATTTTTTCCTTTTTTACTTCTATTTTTATTTTTCAAATTTAGAACTTTTTCACAAATTCGTGAGATTGTTTTAAAATTTGTTGAACATTTTTCAACGCTATGAACTTTTTCCCTCAAACATGAGGCTAGCAAGACTGGATAGTCTTGCTAGCCTCATGAGGCTAGAGTGCATGGTGTAGTGCACAGGGTGGTGTGATCCACAATGAGTCAGCATGTATCTTGCTAGGGTGGATGGTCTAGTCCACCGGGTGGTGTTTCCCACAGGTTACTAGCAAGACTGGATAGTCCAAGGCATATTTGAGGTGATCTGTAAATTCGCCAAGTCAAGATTGAGAAGAAATTGTTGCGAGCAATCAAGACCATCAATTTGACTTGTCGTGGTGCGAGCGGATGAATCGATAAGAGGTGAATCATCAACCAGCCAAGACCGAAGAAGCACATAAGACAAAGTGTGTCAAGATTAGGAAGAGAATGTTAGAGTAATCTTGATTAGTAATTAGCAAGTAGGAGTCCTTGTGTCCGATTCGAGTACTAGTTCATGTACGGGTGCTAGTCCTTGTACAGGAATAGTTTAGTACGTGTCAGGTTGTAGGTTAATTTGGCAAAAATTATTGTGTGCACGTCTCTATCGTGATTTGATGTGATCGATCTTGTGGGCAAGTTTCAACAACCAACTGGTACGTAGTACACTGTGGTTAGGTGCGTCGTCAGGACGGACGAACGCATGGACCGCGCGGCCGCGCACCTCGTCGTGGGAGTCCCACACGTCCATGGCGGCGCGCTCGGCGAGGAGGACGACGTTGTCGTTGTCGTCGTCGACGCGCACGGCGAGGAGGACGATGACGCATCGGAGAACGGCGAGGAGGAGGACGTCGTCGTCCTGGACGCGGCGGCCAAGGACGATGACGACATCATCGTCGTCGTCGAGCCACCGGCGCAGCAGGCACCGCCGGCGGCGGCGCAGCGGGCCTCCCGAAGAGCCGATGGAAGAGGCGGGCAGCGGAATTGGGGGAGAAATCTTCGAAGCTAAAGCAGCCCACGATGTTGATCGTACCATGGAGAAGCTTGAAGTGGTCCTCCTCGGCACCGTGGACAATCGGAGCTATGTGTTAAACTAAGGGGGCAAATGCCCCCCCCCCCAAAGGTTTGAACCAATTTTATGAAGAATTCTTTTTATAGGAGAGCATAGATAAGAATATATTTGGCGCCCCTTCTCACCCCAACACTCGTATTCTGTCTTTGGCCTTCCGTGGATAGATATCGTCTAGCCCCGTCACTGCATACTAGTATACAATTTATGGAAGAACGTATCAATAAGTTTGATTTTGCAACTCATATTTTGTCTTTGGCCCTCCTCGGCAGATTTCGTCTAGCTCTACCACTGCACACTAGAATATAATTTAACAAAAAAACATATCAACAATTGGCTGGCTCAATAATCATCATGATGAAGATCAGTTGCTATTGCCAAGTTTATGTATTCGTTCAAAAGCGTAAGCTCATGCATTTTACCTACACTAAAGACAGTTCAAGAACATTTTACATAAAGCACAATAGAAAGAAAATAAGTAATTACCCACATGCGAAGAGAAAATAACAGGCATGCACCCTGTTACTACCGAATGCTGGGTATTAGGTCCAGACGGTGCACCCAAATACAATTGAGGGAGCCTCCAGTCAGTTTTCTTTTTCTTTTTTGTTTGTTTGTTTTAGAACGGTTTTGTTTGGTTTTCTCTTTTCTGTTATACTTTTTAATTTTTTTAATTTTTTCCTTTTTTACTTCTATTTTTATTTTTCAAATTTAGAACTTTTTCACAAATTCGTGAGATTGTTTTAAAATTTGTTGAACATTTTTCAACGCTATAAACTTTTTCCCTCAAACATGAGGCTAGCAAGACTGGATAGTCTTGCTAGCCTCATGAGGCTAGAGTGCATGGTGTAGTGCACAGGGTGGTGTGATCCACAATGAGTCAGCATGTATCTTGCTAGGGTGGATGGTCTAGTCCACCGGGTGGTGTTTCCCATAGGTTACTAGCAAGACTGGATAGTCCAAGGCATATTTGAGGTGATCTGTAAATTCGCCAAGTCAAGATTGAGAAGAAATTGTTGCGAGCAATCAAGACCATCAATTTGACTTGTCGTGGTGCGAGCGGATGAATCGATAAGAGGTGAATCATCAACGAGCCAAGACCGAAGAAGCACATAAGACAAAGTGTGTCAAGATTAGGAAGAGAATGTTAGAGTAATCTTGATTAGTAATTAGCAAGTAGGAGTCCTTGTGTCCGATTCGAGTACTAGTTCATGTACGGGTGCTAGTCCTTGTACAGGAATAGTTTAGTACGTGTCAGGTTGTAGGTTAATTTGGCAAAAATTATTGTGTGCACGTCTCTATCGTGATTTGATGTGATCGATCTTGTGGGCAAGTTTCAACAACCAACTGGTACGTAGTACACTGTGGTTAGGTGCGTCGTCAGGACGGACGAACGCATGGACCGCGCGGCCGCGCACCTCGTCGTGGGAGTCCCACATGTCCATGGCGGCGCGCTCGGCGAGGAGGACGACGTTGTCGTTGTCGTCGTCGACGCGCACGGCGAGGAGGACGATGACGCATCGGAGAACGGCGAGGAGGAGGACGTCGTCGTCCTAGACGCGGCGGCCAAGGACGATGACGACATCATCATCGTCGTCGAGCCACCGGCGCAGCAGGCACCGCCGGCGGCGGCGCAGCGGGCCTCCCGAAGAGCCGGTGGAAGAGGCGGGCAGCGGAATTGGGGGAGAAATCTTCGAAGCTAAAGCAGCCCACGATGTTGATCGTACCATGGAGAAGCTTGAAGTGGTCCTCCTCGGCACCGTGGACAATCGGAGCTATGTGTTAAACTAAGGGGGCAAATGCCCCCCCCCCAAAGGTTTGAACCAATTTTATGAAGAATTCTTTTTATAGGAGAGCATAGATGAGAATATATTTGGCGCCCCTTCTCACCCCAACACTCGTATTCTGTCTTTGGCCTTCCGTGGATAGATATCGTCTAGCCCCGTCACTGCATACTAGTATACAATTTATGGAAGAACGTATCAATAAGTTTGATTTTGCAACTCATATTTTGTCTTTGGCCCTCCTTGGCAGATTTCGTCTAGCTCTACCACTGCACACTAGAATATAATTTAACAAAAAAACATATCAACAATTGGCTGGCTCAATAATCATCATGATGAAGATCAGTTGCTATTGCCAAGTTTATGTATTCGTTCAAAAGCGTAAGCTCATGCATTTTACCTACACTAAAGACAGTTCAAGAACATTTTACATAAAGCACAATAGAAAGAAAATAAGTAATTACCCACATGCGAAGAGAAAATAACAGGCATGCACCCTGTTGCTACCGAATGATGGGTATTAGGTCCAGACGGTGCACCCAAATACAATTGAGGGATCCTCCAGTCAGTTTTCTTTTTCTTTTTTGTTTGTTTGTTTTAGAACGGTTTTGTTTGGTTTTCTCTTTTCTGTTATACTTTTTAATTTTTTAATTTTTTCCTTTTTTACTTCTATTTTTATTTTTCAAATTTAGAACTTTTTCACAAATTCGTGAGATTGTTTTAAAATTTGTTGAACATTTTTCAACGCTATGAACTTTTTCCCTCAAACATGAGGCTAGCAAGACTGGATAGTCTTGCTAGCCTCATGAGGCTAGAGTGCATGGTGTAGTGCACAGGGTGGTGTGATCCACAATGAGTCAGCATGTATCTTGCTAGGGTGGATGGTCTAGTCCACCGGGTGGTGTTTCCCACAGGTTACTAGCAAGACTGGATAGTCCAAGGCATATTTGAGGTGATCTGTAAATTCGCCAAGTCAAGATTGAGAAGAAATTGTTGCGAGCAATCAAGACCATCAATTTGACTTGTCGTGGTGCGAGCGGATGAATCGATAAGAGGTGAATCATCAACCAGCCAAGACCGAAGAAGCACATAAGACAAAGTGTGTCAAGATTAGGAAGAGAATGTTAGAGTAATCTTGATTAGTAATTAGCAAGTAGGAGTCCTTGTGTCCGATTCGAGTACTAGTTCATGTACGGGTGCTAGTCCTTGTACAGGAATAGTTTAGTACGTGTCAGGTTGTAGGTTAATTTGGCAAAAATTATTGTGTGCACGTCTCTATCGTGATTTGATGTGATCGATCTTGTGGGCAAGTTTCAACAACCAACTGGTACGTAGTACACTGTGGTTAGGTGCGTCGTCAGGACGGACGAACGCATGGACCGCGCGGCCGCGCACCTCGTCGTGGGAGTCCCACACGTCCATGGCGGCGCGCTCGGCGAGGAGGACGACGTTGTCGTTGTCGTCGTCGACGCGCACGGCGAGGAGGACGATGACGCATCGGAGAACGGCGAGGAGGAGGACGTCGTCGTCCTGGACGCGGCGGCCAAGGACGATGACGACATCATCGTCGTCGTCGAGCCACCGGCGCAGCAGGCACCGCCGGCGGCGGCGCAGCGGGCCTCCCGAAGAGCCGATGGAAGAGGCGGGCAGCGGAATTGGGGGAGAAATCTTCGAAGCTAAAGCAGCCCACGATGTTGATCGTACCATGGAGAAGCTTGAAGTGGTCCTCCTCGGCACCGTGGACAATCGGAGCTATGTGTTAAACTAAGGGGGCAAATGCCCCCCCCCCCAAAGGTTTGAACCAATTTTATGAAGAATTCTTTTTATAGGAGAGCATAGATAAGAATATATTTGGCGCCCCTTCTCACCCCAACACTCGTATTCTGTCTTTGGCCTTCCGTGGATAGATATCGTCTAGCCCCGTCACTGCATACTAGTATACAATTTATGGAAGAACGTATCAATAAGTTTGATTTTGCAACTCATATTTTGTCTTTGGCCCTCCTCGGCAGATTTCGTCTAGCTCTACCACTGCACACTAGAATATAATTTAACAAAAAAACATATCAACAATTGGCTGGCTCAATAATCATCATGATGAAGATCAGTTGCTATTGCCAAGTTTATGTATTCGTTCAAAAGCGTAAGCTCATGCATTTTACCTACACTAAAGACAGTTCAAGAACATTTTACATAAAGCACAATAGAAAGAAAATAAGTAATTACCCACATGCGAAGAGAAAATAACAGGCATGCACCCTGTTGCTACCGAATGCTGGGTATTAGGTCCAGACGGTGCACCCAAATACAATTGAGGGAGCCTCCAGTCAGTTTTCTTTTTCTTTTTTGTTTGTTTGTTTTAGAACGGTTTTGTTTGGTTTTCTCTTTTCTGTTATACTTTTTATTTTTTTTAATTTTTTCCTTTTTTACTTCTATTTTTATTTTTCAAATTTAGAACTTTTTCACAAATTCGTGAGATTGTTTTAAAATTTGTTGAACATTTTTCAACGCTATGAACTTTTTCCCTCAAACATGAGGCTAGCAAGACTGGATAGTCTTGCTAGCCTCATGAGGCTAGAGTGCATGGTGTAGTGCACAGGGTGGTGTGATCCACAATGAGTCAGCATGTATCTTGCTAGGGTGGATGGTCTAGTCCACCGGGTGGTGTTTCCCACAGGTTACTAGCAAGACTGGATAGTCCAAGGCATATTTGAGGTGATCTGTAAATTCGCCAAGTCAAGATTGAGAAGAAATTGTTGCGAGCAATCAAGACCATCAATTTGACTTGTCGTGGTGCGAGCGGATGAATCGATAAGAGGTGAATCATCAACGAGCCAAGACCGAAGAAGCACATAAGACAAAGTGTGTCAAGATTAGGAAGAGAATGTTAGAGTAATCTTGATTAGTAATTAGCAAGTAGGAGTCCTTGTGTCCGATTCGAGTACTAGTTCATGTACGGGTGCTAGTCCTTGTACAGGAATAGTTTAGTACGTGTCAGGTTGTAGGTTAATTTGGCAAAAATTATTGTGTGCACGTCTCTATCGTGATTTGATGTGATCGATCTTGTGGGCAAGTTTCAACAACCAACTGGTACGTAGTACACTGTGGTTAGGTGCGTCGTCAGGACGGACGAACGCATGGACCGCGCGGCCGCGCACCTCGTCGTGGGAGTCCCACACGTCCATGGCGGCGCGCTCGGCGAGGAGGACGACATTGTCGTTGTCGTCGTCGACGCGCACGGCGAGGAGGACGATGACGCATCGGAGAACGGCGAGGAGGAGGACGTCGTCGTCCTGGACGCGGCGGCCAAGGACGATGACGACATCATCATCGTCGTCGAGCCACCGGCGCAGCAGGCACCGCCGGGGGCGGCGCAGCGGGCCTCCCGAAGAGCCGGTGGAAGAGGCGGGCAGCGGAATTGGGGAAGAAATCTTCGAAGCTAAAGCAGCCCACGATGTTGATCGTACCATGGAGAAGCTTGAAGTGGTCCTCCTCGGCACCGTGGACAATCGGAGCTATGTGTTAAACTAAGGGGGCAAATGCCCCCCCCAAAGGTTTGAACCAATTTTATGAAGAATTCTTTTTATAGGAGAGCATAGATGAGAATATATTTGGCGCCCCTTCTCACCCGAACACTCGTATTCTGTCTTTGGCCTTCCGTGGATAGATATCGTCTAGCCCCGTCACTGCATACTAGTATACAATTTATGGAAGAACGTATCAATAAGTTTGATTTTGCAACTCATATTTTGTCTTTGGCCCTCCTCGGCAGATTTCGTCTAGCTCTACCACTGCACACTAGAATATAATTTAACAAAAAAACATATCAACAATTGGCTGGCTTAATAATCATCATGATGAAGATCAGTTGCTATTGCCAAGTTTATGTATTCGTTCAAAAGCGTAAGCTCATGCATTTTACCTACACTAAAGACAGTTCAAGAACATTTTACATAAAGCACAATAGAAAGAAAATAAGTAATTACCCACATGCGAAGAGAAAATAACAGGCATGCACCCTGTTGCTACCGAATGCTGGGTATTAGGTCCAGACGGTGCACCCAAATACAATTGAGGGAGCCTCCAGTCAGTTTTCTTTTTCTTTTTTGTTTGTTTGTTTTAGAACGGTTTTGTTTGGTTTTCTCTTTTCTGTTATACTTTTTAATTTTTTAATTTTTTCCTTTTTTACTTCTATTTTTATTTTTCAAATTTAGAACTTTTTCACAAATTCGTGAGATTGTTTTAAAATTTGTTGAACATTTTTCAACGCTATGAACTTTTTCCCTCAAACATGAGGCTAG
>NC_041385.1:339407-341783 GCF_002162155.2 Triticum dicoccoides | reverse complement strand
TTTTTTCCTTTTTTACTTCTATTTTTATTTTTCAAATTTAGAACTTTTTCACAAATTCGTGAGATTGTTTTAAAATTTGTTGAACATTTTTCAACGCTATGAACTTTTTCCCTCAAACATGAGGCTAGAGTGCATGGTGTAGTGCACAGGGTGGTGTGATCCACAATGAGTCAGCATGTATCTTGCTAGGGTGGATGGTCTAGTCCACCGGGTGGTGTTTCCCACAGGTTACTAGCAAGACTGGATAGTCCAAGGCATATTTGAGGTGATCTGTAAATTCGCCAAGTCAAGATTGAGAAGAAATTGTTGCGAGCAATTAAGACCATCAATTTGACTTGTCGTGATGCGAGCGGATGCATCGATAAGAGGTGAATCATCAACGAGCCAAGACCGAAGAAGCACATAAGACAAAGTGTGTCAAGATTAGGAAGAGAATGTTAGAGTAATCTTGATTAGTAATTAGCAAGTAGGAGTCCTTGTGTCCGATTCAAGTACTAGTTCATGTACGGGTGCTAGTCCTTGTACAGGAATAGTTTAGTACGTGTCAGGTTGTAGGTTAATTTGGCAAAAATTATTGTGTGCACGTCTCTATCGTGATTTGATGTGATCGATCTTGTGGGCAAGTTTCAACAACCAACTGGTACGTAGTACACTGTGGTTAGGTGCGTCGTCAGGACGGACGAACGCATGGACCGCGCGGCCGCGCACCTCGTCGTGGGAGTCCCACACGTCCATGGCGGCGCGCTCGGCGAGGAGGACGACGTTGTCGTTGTCGTCATCGACGCGCACGGCGAGGAGGACGATGACGCATCGGAGAACGGCGAGGAGGAGGACGTCATCATCCTGGACGCGGCGGCCAAGGACGATGACGACATCATCGTCGTCGTCGAGCCACCGGCGCAGCAGGCACCGCCGGCGGCGGCGCAGCGGGCCTCCCGAAGAGGCGGTGGAAGAGGCGGGCAGCGGAATTGGGGAAGAAATCTTCGAAGCTAAAGCAGCCCACGATGTTGATCGTACCATGGAGAAGCTTGAAGTGGTCCTCCTCGGCACCGTGGACAATCGGAGCTATGTGTTAAACTAAGGGGGCAAATGCCCCCCCCCCCCCCAAGGTTTGAACCAATTTTATGAAGAATTCTTTTTTATAGGAGAGCATAGATGAGAATATATTTGGCGCCCCTTCTCACCCCAACACTCGTATTCTGTCTTTGGCCTTCCGTGGATAGATATCGTCTAGCCCCGTCACTGCATACTAGTATACAATTTATGGAAGAACGTATCAATAAGTTTGATTTTGCAACTCATATTTTGTCTTTGGCCCTCCTCGGCAGATTTCGTCTAGCTCTACCACTGCACACTAGAATATAATTTAACAAAAAAACATATCAACAATTGGCTGGCTCAATAATCATCATGATGAAGATCAGTTGCTATTGCCAAGTTTATGTATTCGTTCAAAAGCGTAAGCTCATGCATTTTACCTACACTAAAGACAGTTCAAGAACATTTTACATAAAGCACAATAGAAAGAAAATAAGTAATTACCCACATGCGAAGAGAAAATAACAGGCATGCACCCTGTTGCTACCGAATGCTGGGTATTAGGTCCAGACGGTGCACCCAAATACAATTGAGGGAGCCTCCAGTCAGTTTTCTTTTTCTTTTTTGTTTGTTTGTTTTAGAACGGTTTTGTTTGGTTTTCTCTTTTCTGTTATACTTTTTAATTTTTTAATTTTTTCCTTTTTTACTTCTATTTTTATTTTTCAAATTTAGAACTTTTTCACAAATTCGTTAGATTGTTTTAAAATTTGTTGAACATTTTTCAACGCTATGAACTTTTTCCCTCAAACATGTGAACCACTTTTCAGATCCATGATTTTTTAATCCATGAACTTTATATTAAAATCAATAAAAATCTATCAAAATCATGAATTTGTTTTCAAAAATCCATGAACTTTTTTCAAATTTTATCTTAGTTTTTGTTTACTTTTTCGAAATTAGTGAACTTTTTTATATCCACGAAGTTTTTATTTCATGAACTATTTCCAATTTAGTGATTTTCTTTTTAAAAATTCGTAAACTTTCTTGAAATTTTGTGGACTTTTTCTTACTTTTTTTCTTCAAATTAGTGAACTTTTTTCAAATTCACGATTTTTTTTGAAATTTTGAAACCTTTTCAGATTTTTGAATTTTTTTTCAAAAATATGAACCATTTAAAAATTTATGATTATTTTTCTTTCTAAGTTTTTTCTGAATTTCTTAACTTTGTTTCTAAAAAGTCAATGGTCTACATGAGCCTAGTCAACACCAGCAGCGATCGGTCAAGCTTGGAACCGACCGAAGCAATTGAACTAGGAAATCGAGCGACCTAGAAACTTT
>NC_041385.1:321558-338899 GCF_002162155.2 Triticum dicoccoides | reverse complement strand
CCAAAAAAGGTGGCGATTGGATCGAACTGCCGACCTTACCATTCTAAGGGAAGTGCAGCCGACCAGCCCAGTCTTCTGCTTATGCACACCTACTTCATTTTTTTCTTCAGTTCGGTTTGTTCTTTTTCTTTCCCCTTATTTTTTTCTATTTCTTTTTTGTTTTCTTTAATGCATGGTTTTCAAAAGTTCGTGAATCTTTTTGAATTCTCATTTTCTTTTCTTTTTGCGTTTTTCTATTTTTTTCATTTCTCTAAAGTCAACGCTTGACCACTCAATTGGTCGACAGCAACCAATCAAACAACTCTTGTGTGGGCAACCAGGTGGGGGCGACCGGTGAAGCGATCGGGCACTCGCCACATGGGCCAGCCCAGGACCAGGTGGCTGTGAAGCGCCAATTAGGAAATCAACGGAGCCTTCCATGTAGTGAGCGCTACTAGCCGACTCAGTTCTAGAGCCCTCAAGGCGAGTCGCCCATAGAAAAAAAAAACCGTGAAATCCCCATTAAAAGGGAAAGAAATCAAAATAAGAAAGCCCATAGTATTTGAAAATGTGATTTAGAAAAATATTAAACATGTATAAAAAAAAGTTCCCGGTGTATAAAACAAAGTACAAGGTATATGGAAACAAGTAGATATCGAAATTAATATTTCAAACAATGTTGACCATGCATTTAAAAATAGTATTGTGTATACAAAAAAATGATCCTGGTATGTAAGAAAAATGTGCACGTGTATGAAAAAAGTTTACATCAGAATATATGTTTGAAAAACATGTTTATCATGTATTTCATATTTTAAGGGGATATATAAAGATGTTATATACGTATACAAAAATGTGCAACGTGTATGAAATATCAAAAAGAAGCATCTAAACATATATTGTTGCATTTTTATAGGAAAAAAAACAGAGCACAGGTCACGTGACAGGTGGCAGGGGCAGCGCCGTCATTTCGGCCCGAGCTCAGAGCCGACCGTTGAGCAACGTTCCAATTTCGTTTTTCTCTTCTTCTCCCCTCTCCAGTCGCCGCCGCACGCCCCGCCTCATTCTTCTTTACCGTTCGTTGCTCCCTCCCCCGAGCAGCTCCAATCTTTCTCTCCAGCTCCCTCCCCCACCCCCCGCCACCAGCTTCTCCGTCCGTCCCCTCCCCGTCGGCGGAAAGCTCCCGTCAGAGGCTCTCTCCGGCTGTCAATTCGTCGGCGGACGGCTCACCGGCGAGGAGATCAAGCAGCCACCCCGTCTCCTCTCCAAGGTACTGACCAGTCCATCCCCTGTCTGCCCCGCTCGACGCCGCCATGATTGATCGATTTCCTTTCCTGCAAGAAGATTTCTGATCTGCCCTCTTCTTGAAAAAGGCAAGAATTGAACCGCCCAAGGCTTCCCTTTCCCCGAATCGGCCGGGGTTTCCTCCGATCCGCGTCGTTCGGGGGCAAGATCGGGTGCGAATTCATGCGCCCCGCAGTAAAATTCAGCCTGGATCAAGAACGCGTTGCTGTTTCCTGTCCAAGAACAGAGCATTTCATTCTTTCTTTCTTTCTTGCCATCCCCTCACCAATAGTTTTCCGATCTCAGCAGATCACATCGTCGGCGGCCGGCCATGGCGACGCTGTCGGCGGGCGTGCTCCTGAAGCTGCTGGACGGGATGAAGACGGGCGCGGCGAAGCCGGTGGGCGAGCACCGGACGGCGGTGCTGCAGGTGACGGACATCGTGCCGGCGGAGATGGACGAGGTGGACCTCTTCCCCAAGCACGGCCGCTTCTACGTCAAGGTCTCCGACTCCTCCCACTCCATCTACGCCACGCTACCCCCCGCGCAGGCCGACCTCGTGCTCGCCAACAAGCTCAGCCTCGGCCAGTTCCTCCACGTCGACCGCCTCGACCCGGGCTCCCCCGTCCCCGTCGTCGTCGGCGCCAGGCCCATCCCCGGGCGCCACCCGCTCGTCGTCGGCACCCCCGAGCCCCTCGCCAGGAAGCCCGCCGCGCCGCGCAGGGGCTCCTGGGGCCCCGAGAACCATGGTGGCGCCACGGTGGCGTCGCCCAAGGTCGTCAGGCCCATCGCGCTCTGCTTCGAGGAGAGGACGCCCGTCAAGGAGCGCCCCTCGCCGGCGCGCAGCTCGGTGTCTTCCGTCAGGAAGAGCACCAGCGTCATGCCGAGGTTGGTGACACGCAGCCGGAGCTTCGTCGCCGACCGCGGCGACCCCCCTCCGCCGCCCAACAAGATCCCCAAGAGCCCCTTGGCACCCGTATGTTCCTCCTGCTCTGCACACCTGAACTGAACTGAACATTTTTTCCATGGCTTCTGAAGCTGCTGAAGTTAACTGAAGATAAGCTGTGTGTGTGTGCAGGAGAAGAGCTCCATGAGCTGCACGGCCGTGCGCACGATGAGCAGGAGGCCCAGGGAGGAGGAGCCCTCCTCGCCGGTCTCCGACGACGACGCCGGCAGCACCGCCACGTCCTCCAAGCGGCGGCCCTCGTCGTCGGCCGCCCGCGTGCCCGTGCCGGTGAAGCTCAGCTCCCTCGGCAAGGTGTGCGATCGTCAGATATTCAGAATTTCTGTCAGTTGTTCTATCTCAACTCTGAACTCTGAACTGAAATTTTGTCATGTCAGGAGGCCATGGAGCAGCGGGAGCAGGCGCAGAAGGCGGCGCTGGAGGCGCTGCGCAACGCGTCGGCGACGGACAACGTCGTCAGGATCTACAAGTATGTCCTCCATCAATTCCTCATTGCGATCTTGAGTGACACTGTCTGTCTGTCTGCCACGAGCTGAGCTCACCAGAATGAATGAATGTGTTTGGTCTCGTTTTGTTGCCAGGATGTTCGCCGACGTGAGCAAGGCGGCGAGGCCGGACGCGCCCGCGGCCTGCTTCGACGGCTTCCTCAGCTTCCACCAGGAGGCCGCGCAGGCCGTGGCCGACATCGAGTCCATCCAGGCGGCCACCTCCATGGCCGCTGCGGCCACCAGCGACGTGCTCGCCGAGGCGACGCCGGCGCCGAACGTGCTGCAGGAGATCGCGCAGAACAGGGCCACGACGCCGGCGAGGCGGCGGGGCCTGCTCGGGTTCGGCGGCGTGTCCAAGTCGGTGTCCTTCGCGCCGGGCACGCTCCAGGACCCTTCGTCGCGGCAGGACGGCGGCGGCGCCCGGAGCTCCAGCGCCAGCAGGAAGTGCCTCGGGACGCCCGTCGACGGCGGCGACGACAAGAGCAAGAGGTCGTCCGCTCCTGCCGGAGTAGCAGTGGTGGCGGTGGCGCAGTCGCCTCTGGGGTCGTCGCTGAGGATGGCGAGGCAGATGCAGGCGGAGGCCGGGGGCTGGTTCATGGAGTTCCTGGAGGCGGCGCTGGAGGCCGGGCTGAAGAAGAAGCGCACGAGCAGCAGTGGGAAGCCGGGGGCGACGGGGGCGCAGAGCTGCCCGCAGTCGCTGGTGCTGCGCGTGATCAACTGGGTGGAGATGGAGCAGAGCGGCGGCGAGAGCCGGAAGGCCGGGCACCCCAGGGCGGCCGCCATCGCCAGGAAGCTTAGGATCAAGGCCAAGAACCCCTGAGCTGAGGCCCTCTTTCCTTGATCACAATTGCTCATCAGTGAGCACTCAAGAAGGAACACTGAAGCTCTTGTTCGGTTCTTTGGAGTATGTATGAATCAATCAAATCAAAATTCGTTATTCTTTCCACAGCTAATTTTGTGCTTGTGCATTGTTTTTTGTTGTATGAATGAGCCAAAATTCGACGAGTTGTCACAACATACCAACTAAAGTTGAGTGTTACTCCCTCCGTCCCGTAATATAAGAGCGTTTTTAACATCAAAACAGTTTGGTGTTCCTAAGAGCAAGTCAGTAGAAATTCTTGATTTTTTTATGATTAGAGTAAGTCAGTAGAAATGTCTGAAACTTGACAAAATTCCATGGTGATTAGGCACAGGAATCCATCCTAGGAGTGTGACTTAAAACAACTTGGGCACAAGAAAGTTTGACTCAAAACAAACATATTGCTAAGTTTGGAACAATGCTACTTTACATATGCCGTTGATCATCTAGTGCATCAAGAATCCAAAGAAAAATAAGCATGTCTGAGGATATCGCTAGCTGGATTCCCACCCGCACAGAGTTCTCACTCTTTGTTGACCCGTGTCTTGAAGGGGCATTGAAACAAGAGACGCGTGAGAGTTGGTTGATATAGATTCATGTACGCAAGAGATGTATGAAAAGTGCTTTCACGTGATGTGACTTAATTTGAATAAAAATATGTATATTATTCAGATTTGCTCAAATTAGTTTAATCCAATCGCGGTGGGTGAACGAACGTATGATCCATTCATGCGCGTCCAAATGATTGTATTTTGTCACCGTCTTTTCCGTCGCCGCCGTGTGTTCTTAATTTAGTGTTAATAACTGCACGTGGGCACATTATGTTTGAAAGAGAGATCTAAAAAATGTACTCCCTCCGTCCCGAACAGGATGTCTCAACTTTATCTAAATTTGTATGCGGGGCATCCATGGGCGTGGGGGCACCTGCCCAGATCTGGATCGCTGGCGGCGCGTGGCGGCGGCATGGTGATGGGCAGTGGCGGCGGTTCTGCAAGGCCCGCGGGCAGGAGTGACGGTCACAGGCACCGGAGCAGCAGGCACCAGGTCAGTGCCGGACTCTGTGATTGTAGGCACATGTCCGTCCCGAAGAGCCAGTGGAAGAGGCGGGCAGCGGAATGGGGAAGAAGTCTTCGAACGGGGCAAATGCCCCCCCCCCCCCAAGGTTTGAACAAATTTTATGAAGAATTCCTTTTATAGGAGAGCATAGATGAGAATATATTTGGCGCCCCTCCTCACCCCAACACTCGTATTCTGTCTTTGGCCTTCCGTCGATAGATTTCGTCTAGCCCCGGCACTGCATACTAGTATACAATTTATGAAAAAATGTATCAATAAGTTTGATTTTGCAACTCATATTTTGTCTTTGGCCCTCCTCGGCAGATTTCGTCTAGCTCTACCGCTGCACACTAGAATATAATTTAACAAAAAAACATATCAACAATTGGCTGGCTCAATAATCATCATGATGAAGATCGGCTGCTATTGCTCAGTTTATGTGTTCGTTCAAAAGCGTAAGCTCATGCATTTTATCTACACTAAAGACAGTTCAAGAACATTTTACATAAAGCACAACAGAAAGAAGATAAGTAGTTACCCACATGCGAAGAGAAAATAACAGGCATGCACCCTGTTGCTACCGAATGCTGGGTATTAGGTCCAGACGGTGCGCCCAAATACAATTGAGGGAGCTTCTAGTCAGTTATCTTTTTCTTTTTTGTTTGTTTGTTTTAGAACGGTTTTGTTTGCTTTTCTATTTTCTGTTCTACTTTCTAAATTTTATTTTTATTTTTTCCTTTTTTACTTTTATTTTTATTTTTCAAATTTAGAACTTTTTCACAAATTCGTAAGATTGTTTTAAAATTTGTTGAACTTTTTTCAACGCTATGAACTTTTTCCCTCAGACATGTGAACCACTTTTCAGATCCATGATTTTTTTTAATCCATGAACTTTATATTAAAATCAATGAAAATCTTTCAAAATCATGAATTTGTTTTCAAAAATCTATGAACTTTTTTCAAATTTCATCTTAGTTTTTGTTTAATTTTTCGATATTAGTGAAGTTTTGAAACCTTTTTCAGATTTGTGATTTTTTGTTCAAAAATATGAACCATTTAAAAATTTATGATTGTTGTTTTTTGTTCAACATATTTGCTGTTCTTTGCCTGAAATCAATAATCTCTTACACAGGGTATGCACAAATAGTACTGAATTAAACACCGCACTTTGTGGTTGTTGTTTGGTTCACAAAGGAACAGTTCTAGAATGGGAGAATAAGTCCCTCTGTTATGACTAAACCCATTTGTTTTCTTTAGATCATTCCTTGTATTTTTTTTGTGTCATGTTGAATGCTTCGTAGCATCTGTATTTTTTTGTGTCATGTTGAATACAGCGCAGCATCGCCCAGCTCCTCCTCGATCCTCAGAAGCTGTTCCGATTGGAAAAAGAAAAAACGGTTAGTGTGACTTTTTTTAAACTAAAAAAAATGCTGCTGAAACAAAACATGAACACGACGAGGCTTGAATGGACAGATTACGCTAATGAACCATGGGATTAAATAATTTATTTAATCATTTGCAAGAAGGTTTTGGCCAACAAAGTATCCAGCATTGCTTCAGCACCACATACAAGAATAAAGAATTAGAGGAGAGCTATTTGCATGGTTGTAGTACTTGGCAAGACACTCTCGGTCTTAATCTGCCCCTGTTGCAGACGAAGAAACACTGCTCAGTCATCAATCCAAAGGAGAAGGTAGCGAGTGTTATGAGTAAAATGCGCGGATATTACAGAATCATACCGTGGACAAACCAATGGCCAAATCAGCAAAGAATGTGTCCTCAGTCTCACCACTTGGCTGCAGACAGCAAAGGGACATAAGCATACTGCAGAACTGGTAACAAGAGAATTAGAACGTGATGGGCAACAAGGCGGCAGGGATCCAATTAGGGACTACATGACATGGAAAGGATGAACAATCAGAACGTGCAGAAAATCATACATAAAGATGCATCACTTGTCTCTGAAGAAAGGTTCAGTTTTTTTTGACACAGATAATTAACTAATTCAGCCAGATCAAGAACACAAGCGTAGAGCATGAGAGGGAGAGGGAGACCTTGCAGAGTCGGAGCAGCGGCGGAAGAAGCAGACTCGGAGGTGGTGCTGACGTCCATCCATGCTGCATCGGGCCAAATCGAAACCACCGACATGGCGGCGGCTGCTGCTGGCCTCCATGCTCTGCTATGGGTGAAGAAGCAGAGATCAACAGGGGAGTCCTCCATGGCAGCGGCTGCGGGACCGGCTGTGGAGGCGGCCAGCTTCCGCGGCCTCGGCGAGGGGCTAGCACGGGGAGGTGCCCCGCGCGCTCGCATTGCGGTGTACAAGTCCCTCTGGACCACCGCGGCCGGCACCACCATTGGTAGCACGGTGGCCATTCTCGCGGCCATCGACGACGTGATCTACGATGGAGCGGACGTCTTGTCTCACTACTAGGGAAAGCCCTAGTAGTAGCGCGGGTTTTGAGGCTATCAGCAGCGCGGGCAGCCGCGCTACTACTACGGCGCTACAGCTAACTGTTAGTAGTAACGCTGTCCGCACTCACGCTACTACTGTTGACTATATCAGCAGTGCTTTTCTGGAATGCGCTACTATTAATTAGCTGTAGCGGTTTCCTAGCCCCTCGCTACTGCTATATCTTTCGCCATTTCCCCCCGCTTCCTACCCCGTTTCTGTTTCAATAAACTGCAACTTCCAGATACTAGATACTACTAGATATCAATTTCATAAAGCATTATAGGTACTAGGTAGTATTACTAGATAACAATTTCATATATAGTCAACATGCATCCTCAAGAAGTACTAGATGATATCGACGACGATCATCATATGTAGTTCTAGATGATATCAACGACGATCATCATATGTAGTTCTAGATGATATAGCCACACACACACATATGTAGTTCTAGATGATATCGACGACGATCATCATCCTCAAGCCTGGGCGGTGGGTGTTCCTGATAGTAATTAGGATGACCTGTGCAACATGAAGATTATTGCCAATGAGGAATCTCTTCCATCCAACCGAGTTTAAGTGTATGCGACCGTCCGTGTCCATGCGGTAAGTACAGGTTGTGACGGAGCCCCTTGCGATAAGGCGTAGTCCAGCCGAGCCTTCTTCATCGGGCTCGATACCACAACTCACAGATAGACTCTTTGGCAATTTTTGAATAACAGAAACATATCAATTAATAAATACCCTCGCACATACTCTTGCAAATATATTTCTATTAAGTATGGATTTCTACACTATCAAAAGACACAGTACTATACATTTGTACTAAGCACGAATTCTACTAATAAGTATATATTGATTATCTACACTATTAATAGTTCCTTAGATTCTACACTAATAAGCATGTGATCGGACTCTACACTAAAGCATATCATCAACTAGATTTCACACAGCATATCATTGGACTCTACACTAAGCATATCATCGTATAATTTGCATTTGTAAGTATAACATACCATATCATGTCAATCGACCATGGTACTTGTCAGGCGGGTCACGAATGGCACCCCGACAAAGTCATCACGTGGCGGAATTATGTCCCATAGATTGCACACCTCCTCCTCGCTCAGCCTCATTCTTTGAGCTACGATGGCTTCATGAAGTGGGTCCTCATCATCTTCATTGAGTGAGTCCTCATTATCTTCATCATCTTCGTCATCTTCATCATCTTCGACCAGGGTCATATAAATGACAGCCAGCTTGGGTGTTCTGCTCTGAAGGAGAAGCTGATCAACTCACCACCAGTAAGACGCATGCGGGCGAGGAAACGGGCCCATCCATCTCCTCCAATCTGTGACATATTGCGTCCTTTCTCGACCTCCATAGTGTACGACCCCCCTAGGAGCCTCAAATGTCACAGTGTCTCCTGTCAGCTTGTTGAATTTTAACCTCACATTGCATGGGACGATCTGTGTAAAAAAAAGCAAAATGACACAATGCAGTATTGCCAACACTAAAAATAAAATAGTTGTCACATTTCATATAATTTCTTACCGCCGCATGACGAAAAGTCGGCTGGAAGTAGATGTCGAACAACTTGCCACTTGTAAGGCTGTTGGCGCACCTTGACTTGCACAGTCGACATGGTGGTGGTGGTGGTGATGCCATTTTTCTAAAGCAATATGAGCAAAGTATTAACGACCCATTTCACAGGAAAGAAAAACAGTAGCATGTGATATTTTTGGTTCTTCTTCAGTTACATTTTCATAGCTTACTAACACCTTCTAGAATAGAACCAACAGCTAGCAGGCAAATGCCAAATCTTTCCTAGTAAGATTTGGTTCTTCTTCCGCGAGAAGCAATTTGATTATTCTTCCGCGAGAAGCAATTTGATGGACAATTATAATCCTAAGATCTAGCTAGGTGGTGCCAAATCTTCAGAGCTATCAACTAGCACTAAATCAACTAAATCAAAATGTTCTATAAATCAACTAAATCAACTAGGCTACTAAATCAACTAAATCAAAATATTCTAAATCAACTAAATCAAAATGTTGCATATGAAATAGCCTACTAAATCAAAATGTAGCAGGGAGGAGGGGTTGTGGATGGAGGGGGGAGGAGGGAGAAGGAGGGGCGACTGGAGGAGGGAGGAGAGAGTAGAACGGAGGAGGAAGGCGGAGCGAGGAGGGGCCGGCCGGCGGCGAGTGGAGGGAGGACGGAGGAGGAGGGCGGTACCGAGTCCAGCGAGGAGGAGGAGGTGACGGCGGCGCAGAGGGAGGAGGGGTAGGCGACGACGGCCGGCGAGGTCGAGGGCGGCCGGCGGGGGAGGACCGGCGTGGGGGGTTGAGCGGGAGATCGAGTGAATGTGAGTGTGAGTGGATCGGATAGAGGAGTGCGCTACTGCTACATAGCAGCAGCGCCTTATTTTAAAACACGCTGCTGGTAAGATTCTGTGTATAGACTTTTTCCTAACAGTATATCTCCCTCATTTCCATGGACAAGAACTCATTTGGCGCTTTGCATGCGGTTCAAAAGAGGATAACGGTGGTGTATGGAGGTGGCAACGACGGTCCGAAACCACAGACGGTTATGAATACTTCGCCATGGGTCATCACCATGGCGACGAGCAAGGTTGATCGGTCATTTCCCACAGTGATCACGCTCAGAAACAAGCAACAAGTAGTGGTACGTACCTACATAATTGATGGTGGAAACATGAACATATCTAAAGAACCACAAGGGAGTGTATACATTAAAATTCTTCAGCAAACTAACTCTCGCCGTTCTGTTTTGCAGGGACAATCCCTCTATTACCAAGCCAAGAACTTATCCGGGAGTAGTTTCACAGATCTTGAATTTACTAACCAGCCGTAAGTTAATTCAGCTACCTGTTTATTTGTTTTTTATGTAGGGGCAATTCCAAAGCTAACTTCACTTTGCACTTTTAGGTGTACTGCTGATGTACTTAATGGCATGGACGTAATAGGGATAATCCTTGTCTGCTTACCATTGCCAGGTGATCAAGTTGCGCTCACAACATTGAGTATTTTCGGGCAGGCGCACTAGTAGAAAACATGGCTTTTGTTCGGGCCTGGCCAGCCCATTAGTCCCGGTTCAGTCACGAACCGGGACCCATGAGGAATTCTTCCCGGTTCGTGAGCCCGGGGGCCGGCCGGGGCCTCGTGGGCATTGGTCCCGATTCGTATGGACCCATTTGTCCCGGTTCCAGGCATGAACCGGGACCAATGGTCCTCGCTCCTGGCCCACAACCATTGGTCCTGGTTCGTGCCTGGAACCGGAACAGAATGCTGGGCTTTAGTCCCGGTTTCTGTCACGAACCGGAACAAATGAGTTGCCTATATATACCCCATCGACACAGCAGAGCACTTCACAGTGCTCTGTTTTTTCTGGCCGGCGAGGGGAGGGCATTTGGGTGCTCTAGCTCACCTCCTATGCACATGAGGTGTTCGATGAAATGTCCGAGCCACACTAGTTAATCTTTCTGGCTGGCAGTGGGTTAGAACCACTGTCTGGCTTCGTACGTACTCCCTTCGTTTTAAAATAGATGATCCAACTTTGTACTACGTAGGATGCGATCATTGGAGTGGTTGACACCGGTCGATATTTAGTTACCACTGCCTGCCTTTGTACGTAGTGAGCAATTGAGTGAACTGCCTCGCATCTCTATATGACATGCAAAAATATGTCGCACGTGTGTTTCAATTGAATTTTGCTAGCACATTTTAGAGGACCGGGACTCCGGGAGATAACTATAATATTGATTCAATGACCCGCTAGGACCAAGTGCTCTAATTATTTCCTAGTCAGACCGAGCCGGTCACTCCCATTTTAACATCCTCTCTAGGTAAGTTGATGTGCTTTCCATCCTCTCTAGGTTCTCCACTGGGCAATGCACAAATTATGGCGGCATCACAATCTACTTTCAACCACTATCGAAAGACCTCATCCTACGCTGCATGAACTATCACCATCGTTTGGTTGCAGTCATGACCAGCACAGAGCCAGACGCCGCACGAGGGAGGCCGGGAGGAGGAGCTTGGGGTCGGGCACTGGTGGTGGCATCGTACAGGCAGCGGCGGCACTTGGGCCTGGGTGGGCAAGATCTGGCCTCGAAACGTTTTCTTAATTTAAAAGGACTGCAGGTTGTATTACTGAAAAATACAGAGGGGTTTTAGCAAAAGCGCGATGACGGTGAGCGGGCGGGCAGAAGCGATAATCGCTTTATTATTGGGGAAGGATATATAAACTAGCCTATACACGGCCACAAATCATGTTTTTTTTAGCAAGGCACGCATAGGTTCTTTTTTCTTTCTGGTGAATTTACACATAAGACCACACACATGATTGGATTTGGAGAGGCCACTGCTCCATCATCTTTATTGCTCCATCCAGCCAAGAAGTGTCAGAGGAGGCGGTCCAGGTACTCGTCGACGGTGGTGTACTTCACGTCAGGGTACAGCTCGGTGGCCTCGACGCCAAAGGACGGCTCGATGTCGAAGTTGGCTTGGTCGCCCCTCACCAAGACGGAGAGCGAGTGGGACAACATCATGTTGAGAGGGTATGCCGCCTCTGCATAGTCACACATGCATGTCAACAAAGAATGGTCAGTCAGAGATGCTACGAGTACATTCTCAAGGGAGGCACAATGATGGGATGGATGTACCCTACCCTTGATCAACATGAGGAGATCCGCCTCTGGGATGCGTGCGATCTGGAAAGTCCTTCCTGCTTTCTTCTCCCACAGTGCGATGAGCTCGTTGTGGGACACGATGTTCGCCGGCGGCCTCATGTACAGGATCTTGTTCAGGGTCCTCGTATCCTCGATCGCTCTCACCGTGTAGGCAGCTATGTCCTCTTCCACCACAAACACCCCTGCATGCGTGCATCAATAGTACAGATCAACACATGATGTAACTGACAGCGCGGATTTACAGTGGCAGGAAAAAGGATATGATGCGTGATTACCTTTTGCATCTCCATCGCCTAGGACAGTGATCTTGTCGGACGGAGGACCAACGCCAAGAGCCGTAACATCGCCGATGCTCACAAGGTAGGTTTCGGCAAACCCGTTGCAGCAGACATATGTATGAGGTATACCCTCCTCCTCGATCAGACGGCGAAGGCTGATTTTACCAGCGTATAGTGTGGCTGCTGGATCCACGGTGTGAACCCGCTCTGGGTCAGAGCCGAACTCAGACGGCAGGAACCTCTGTGCAGCAACTCTGATTCAGCAATTGATCGATTTGCATCCATCGTTCGATCAACAAATAAAGAAGACAAAATGATAATCTCACTGACCTTAATGACGTTGCCGGCCTCCTTGATGGCCATGAAAATCCTCGTCTGCTCGTCGAGCTGACAGGTCCCCACAACCGAGATCACGACATCTGCACCCTTGATGGCATTTACGAGGCTGTCGTGGTCAAATAAATCTCCCTACTCTTTTCGCAAAAAAATAATATAAATAAATAAATAAATCTCCCTACTCATCAGCTGACAGAAAAAAAAATTAGAATCCACACATAAAACTGTGAAAAACAAAGAGTAGCTGAAAGTGTTAGACTGAATACCGCTTCTACAGGCTACTCAACGACTGCATCTATCCATGCAGCATGCAACGTCGGCCAGTCCTACTAGATAGGATCTCTAACTGTAATTGGTTACAGTGTGTGCGTGCGTGTGTATCTTCTTCTCCTCATCCTTCCTGTAACTCTATATATTGTACCCCTTGAGGATGAATACAACGCGCTGATTACTTCTTCTTTATGCACACTAAATACATTCTACATGGTATCAGATTAGATCCTTCGGCCTCCATGGCTCCTACCACACCTGCCACCGGCGCGGCCACCCTCGGTGCTCTCTCCGATGGCACCAGCGCCTCCACGGCCGCCGGCACTACTGCATCCCTTTCCACTTCCTCAACCTCCTCGTCCGAGTTGGCTGGCTCTACTTCGTCCGGCCCCAACCCGTACGCACTCGGCCTCTTCGGCATCCGCTCCGTGATCGACTACAAGCTCGACCTCCACACCGGTCCGTACTCCACCTGGCACGATGATATGGAGCTGCAGGTTGCCAAGTTCGGCCTTCTCCATCACCTTGAACCTGATGCCGCTGCCCCGCCCGGTGATCCGACCTGGCGCCTCCTCGACCTCGACATCAAATCGTGGATCCTGGCCACGATCTCCGACGAGCTCAAGGCCATGGTGAAGGGCAAGCCCTCCGCGCGCGATGTGTGAGCCGCCATCGAGGCGATCTTCACCGGCAACCAACGCGCTCGCCAGATGCAGCTGACCACGGAGCTCCTCCACCAGGTCCAAGGGAACCAGCCCGTCGCCTCCTACTGCGGCCGTATCAAGGCCATCGGCGACGCGCTCGCCGACGTCGCGCTGCCCCAGTCCGACGACGCGCTCATCGTCGCCCTCATCCGCGGCCTCCACGCCCGTCACAAGATGACGGCCAAAATCATCCAGCGGGAGGCGGCCACGATCTCCTTTGCGGAGGCTCAGAACATGCTCGTCCAGGACGAGACGATGGAGAAGTCCGCCGACCGGCTCACCTCCAACACCGCGCTCCTCTCCGTCAATCGGTCGGCGCCCTCCGGTGGTCACGGCGGCCAGGGGTCCTATGGTGTCTCCGGCGGCCAGGGGTCCTCTGGTGTCTCCGGTGGCTCTTCTAGCGGCGCCCCCAACCCCGGCAGCTACGGCGGAAGTGGCCTCCCGCCCGGTACTCCATCGCCCAATCAAGGTAAACCGAAGCGCAAACGGTTCAGCAACCACGGTGGCTATGGCTGGTCTCCACCGACCGGCGTCCGTCCTTGGACTGGTGTCGTCCAAGCATGGCCGCAGCAGCTTGTTCCTCCACCTCGTCCAGGCAGTGGCGGTGCTCCTTGGCTCCTTGGACCTCGGCCCGTGCCACCCCAGGCGTACACCATGTACGCGCCGCTCCATCCTCCTGCGCCTTATGGTGGTCCGGTGGGCTTTGCGCCATTCCAGTACGGCCAGCCTCCACCACCGCCCACGTTCCAGCATGGTCTTCCCCAACCCGCCTTCGCCCCGCCGACTGCACCCAGCTTCGAGCAGTCCGCTCTGATTGGGGCGCTGCAGGACATGTCGCTCGCCCAGTCCGGCGGCTAGTACGCGGACTCTGGTGCCTCTGCCCACCTCTCGGCAACGCAAGGTATTCTCTCTCACGCTAGCCCTGTTGCTCATCATGCACCGGTTATTGTTGGTAATGGCGATCACCTTCCTGTCACCCACCTCGGTTACTCATTTCTTCCTTCCCTCTCCCGTCCCCTGTATTTACAACATGTCCTTGTTGCCCCAAACGTCATCCACAATTTATTATCTGTCCGTCGCTTTACTACTGATAATCTCGTTTCTATGGAATTTGACCCTTTCGGTGTTTCTGTGAAGGACCTGCGAACCCGGGCTCTTCTTCTCAGATGTAACAGCAGCGGCGACCTCTACCCGATCTTTCCGTCAACATCTACCGACCCGCCCGTCGCGCTCGTCGCCGCCACCTCCGACCTATGGCATCGTCGATTAGGCCATCCTGGCGTTTCTTCCAATTTTAATAAATCTTTCCCTTGTAATAAAACCGACGGCCTATGCCATGCTTGTCAATTAGGAAAACACACGAGATTGCCCTTTAGCTCGTCAACCAGTTTGACTTCCGCTGCATTTGAGCTTGTACACTGTGATCTATGGACAGCACCGATTCCTAGTATATCTGGTTGCAAGTATTATTTGATTATTGTTGACGATTTCACACACTTCATGTGGAGTTTTCCCATGCGTTTCAAATCTGATGTACACCCCGTTCTCTCAAACTTTCATGCCTTTGTTCGCACTCACTTCCATTGCTCCATCGGCACGATCCAATGCGACAACGGCAAGGAGTTTGACAACGTCGCCAATTGCACCCTTCTCGCTCCATTCGGGACTTCTCTCTGCTTTTCTTGTCCCTACACTTCACCACAAAACGGCAAAGCGGAGCGAGCTATCCGAACCACTAATGACGTTATTCGCACCATCCTAATCCAAGCTTCCATGCCACCGCCCTATTGGGCTGAAGCCCTCACCACCGCCACTCATCTTCTTAATATTCGCCCCACAAAACCCCTCTCTCTCTCCACACCGCATGAAGCCCTATTTCGTGTCCCTTCATCGTATGATCATCTACGCGTATATGGTTGCCTCTGTTTTCCAAACATCAGCGCCCAAACCCCGCACAAACTTGCACCACGATCTCTTGCGTGTGTTTTCATTGGCTATGCCACGGAGCACAAAGGCTACCGCTGTCTTGACCCAAAAACACATCGCGTACACATCTCTCGACATGTCACGTTCGATGAGCATAAATTTCCGTTCGACGAAACCCACACGCCCGATCCTCCCTCCTACAATTTCGCCCACGATCACAGCGATCTCCTACTCCTACCCGTCGTGATTTCCCCTCTGCATGGCCTCGATTCCCGTGGCCATGCACGCCCCACCGAACCGCCTACGTCTCCGCAGCCTGGCCCAGCGTCCCCTAGCCCAGCCCAGACTACCGCCTCTTCCTCTCGCTCTGGTCCATCTTCTCCCGAGCCTAGCGCCCCTCCCCCTCGCCGCAACCCTCCCTCTCGCCCCACTAAACCGCCACCGGCGCCATCTACTATCCAAACTAGATCACAGCACGGCGTCTTCCGACCCAAACGGATCTTCGATCTCTCCGTCACCACGCCTCCCTCCCCCATACCCCGCAACTATCGCGCCGCCCTCCTTGACCAGAATTGGTCCGACGCCATGCATGCCGAGTTCACTGCCCTTCTTCAGAATCACACCTGGACACTTGTTCCCAAACCTCCCGGCGCCAACATTGTCTCTGGTAAATGGGTATATCGACACAAATTCCATTCTGACGGTTCCCTCGCTCGTCACAAAGCTAGATGGGTTGTTCGCGGCTTCTCTCAAGAACACGGCATCGACTATGATGAAACATTCTCCCCTGTCGTCAAACCAGCCACAATTCGTATCGTTTTGTCCCTCGCCGTCTCATCTCATTGGCCAATTCATCAACTCGATGTTAAAAATGCGTTTCTTCACGGCACTTTAGCAGAGACTGTATATTGCCAGCAGCCACAGGTATTCGAAGACCCCTCTCGTCCCCACCACGTTTGCCTTCTTCAAAAATCCTTATACGACCTCAAACAAGCTCCTCGCGCGTGGTTCACCAGGTTTTCTTCCTTTATTTCTACCATCGGTTTCTCTGCTTCTAAATCCGATTCCTCCCTATTTACTTCCACTCTTCCACAGCCACTGCCTATATTCTTCTTTATGTCAACGACATAGTCCTCACAGCATCTTCCACTGAATTTCTTCAGCAGGTCATTTCTACTCTCAGCTCAGAATTCTCCATGACAGATCTTGGGCCTCTTAGTCATTTCCTCGGCATCGCTGTCTCTCGCTCTCCCGACGGCCTTCATCTATCTCAACGCCAATATGCCCTTGAACTCGTCCAGCGCGCGGGCATGTCTGAATGTAACCCTGTCACTACTCCCATCGACTCCGGTTCAAAAATTTCCATCAACGACGGCGATCTTTTAGACAACCCTTCCGACTACCGTAGTCTCACCGGCGCCCTTCTCTATCTAACTCTTACCCGTCCCGACATTACCTACGCCGCTCAGCAGGCATGTTTGTTCATGCATGCTCCCCGCTCCGCGCACCTAAATCTTGTCCGACGTATCCTCCGGTATGTCAAAGGTACACTCCACTTCGGCACCTTAATCACTCCCTCCTCCAGCACTTCCCTCACCGCTTACTCGGACGCCGATTGGGCCGGGTGTCCCGACACCCGCCGATCGACCACCGGTTTCTGTGTTTATCTCGGTGACAATCTTATTTCGTGGTCGTCCAAACGCCAACTAACCATGTCCAGGTCTAGTGCTGAAGCAGAATACCGCGCGGTCGCCCATGTCGTGGCTGAGACATGTTGGATCCGACAGCTCCTACAGGAACTTCACCGGCCGCTCGACAAAGCTTCCGTTGTTTATTGCGATAACATTTCTGCAGTGTACCTCAGTGCCAACCCCGTGCAGCACCGCCGTACCAAACACATTGAGATCGATATTCACTTTGTTCGAGACAAGGTTCAGGTTGGCGACATTCGTGTTCTCCATGTGCCCACGTCTATGCAGTTCGCCGATGTGTTTACAAAGGGCCTCTCCTCTACGGCGTTCTTGGACTTCC
>NC_041385.1:315626-320977 GCF_002162155.2 Triticum dicoccoides | reverse complement strand
TTAGTGTTAATATGTTTGTGGTGGCATTTTAGCGCGTAGTCAGTGTAGCGGGTAATATTAGTGTTCGTTGTGATTAATGAGAAGATGACAATGTCTGACAGGTGAAAATGTCTGAATCAGTAAATTTGACTGTTTACTACGGCGCTGGTAACGTTCGATATAATGAGTTGGGAGTTGATCTTAGCGAGTTTAAAAATGGCGTCATGACACTAGCAGACCCGGACAGACTGGACATTAGACAATTGAAGTACTGGTTGACAACTAGTTTCGGGCTTGATCCTGAAGTATGTTCCGTCAGTATTCACGCATTGTGGACCAAATCTTGTAAAAATGTCAAGTGGGAGTTGATGCCGGTAGATAGGAGCCAACATTGGTTGTCCCTGTTAAGACGCTGCCGAGACCGAAGAATCCACCCATATGTACTTGCGCAACCTGTGCCGAAGGAGGAGAATGCCGTACAACTCCACAGGGGGTATGAAACCGGTCAGGGCAGTGAAGTGGCGACCGAGATTGTTTTATCCGGGTCACAACCACAAGATGTGTATGCTAGCCAACCCGAGAAAGAGTCGGAGTACGTGCCACACAATGTTTGTGGTCCTGATACTGGGCAGAGTAGCCAGTCGATAATATTAGCTGGTTCTGGTTTTGCTGACGGGGATGAGAAAGGGGATGAAATGCAGAGGGTGATGGAGCAAGAGGACGAGGATGGATTGGTGGAGGAACTGGATTCTGAAAATTCTGAGGATGAAGTGGAGGTACCGATTCCTTCTGCATGGGAGCAGGACATATCCACTGGCCTTACGGTCAACGATGGCCATGAGACTCCATGGCAGTATAATCTGAACCAAGTACAGATAGGGGCTATGTTTGATACAAAGAAAAAATTGAAGTATGCGGTGATAAAGTGGGCTATGTCTACGCAGAGGGTTTTCCGGATACACATATCAAGTCCAACAAACTATACCGTGAAATGTGTTGAAACAAGTTGTCCTGGGAAGGTGCACGGGCATGTGCCGAAGTATGACATCCACTGGGTTGTCACCATTGTCGTCCCACATAATTGTGTGAGGAAGAACCTGTTGGTGAAGCATCCGAACCTGACTTCAAGTCTCATTGCGCAACTCATGTATATTGAGATAGTAGAGAAGAAAGATATGGAAGCAAAACACATCCAGACAGCAGTGAAGGTCAGATGGAATTATGTCATTCCTGATGGGAAGGCTTGGAGGGCTAAGCAGAAGGCTATGGAGGAAAGGTTTGGGACGTTCTTCGACTCATATGATAATGTTGTCCGTCTCCTGGGCATACTGAAGGAGAGGAATCCCGGCACTTATGTGAATGTACAACACATGCGGTTGCTGAGTATACCAGATTTCAAGGTGTTGAAACGAGTGTTCTTCTCTTTTGGTATGTGCATCGAAGCTTTCCGGCATTGTCCTCCTGTTATGTTTGTTGATGGTACATTCCTGACCGGTCAGTATAGAGGGCAAATTCTGACTGCTATTGGTGTGGACGGGAACAATCAAATCATCCCACTTGCCATGGAATTTGTGGAGGGTGAGAACTTTCTCAGCTGGGTATGGTTCTTCCGCCAAGTGAAAATTGCCATCATGAAGGACTGACCAAACGTGTGTGTCATTCATGACAGACATGCTGGTATATTGAAGGCCGTGAAGACACTTCGTAATCCAACAGATGACGAACCAACACCTTGGAGGGACTTGCAGAGCCGGTGGTGCATGCGCCATCTTGGGGCTAATTTTTTCTCACAGTTCAAGAACAAGCGGTTGATGAACTTGTTCAAAAAATTATGCAAGCAGAGCCAACAACGAAAATACGAATTTATTTGGTCAAAACTAGATGAGTTTACTAAGAAGCAGGTCCGTGCGAGGAAGAAAATGGAAGAAGATCAAGTTAAATTAGCAGCACTCATCACGGAGCTAGAGGAGCCAGTAGGTCTTTGTGACTTGCCAGCAATTGACCCTCCTAATACTAAGAGAAAGAAGGGAAGGGCAATAAAGAATTTTTCTGAGTGGATAGAGAAAGAGCCTCCAGTGAATTGGTCTTTGCTGCATGACACACATGGAGCTAGGTATGGCCACATGACAACCAATCTTGCAGAGGTGTATAACTTTGTGCTGAGAGGGAATAGAGCATTGCCACTCACAGCTATTGTGGAGGCTGTATTCCACGACACTTTGAGATATTTCAGAGAAAGGCACGAGTTAGCAAAGAAGCATATTGAAGATAATCAGAACACACCTTATTGTAGCCGTGTCATGGAATACATGGCAAAGAAGATAGAGAAAGCAAAGAAGCACACTGTCAGACTCATAGGGAATCAAGAAAGGAGGTATGAGGTTCAGCTTCCTACCGATGGTTTTGGTTCTGGAAATGAGGTGAAGACACACGAGGTAAAAATTGGAACGGAATTTTATCCAACGTGTGAGTGTACATGCAACAAACCAAAGTTGTTGCACCTACCTTGCTCTCATGTGTTGGCTGCCTGTGGCCAGATTGAATTGGATGCTATCTCCTTCGTGTCCCCATACTTTTTAAAAGAGGCAGTGCTCAACACCTGGACAGGTGAGATGACAGGGTTTAGAGTCGTCGGCAATTTTAACAAGGTAAACGACGGTGAGAGAGTATACATCCTGCATCCAGACCTTCGGCGAACAAGTAGGGGCAGACGAAAGGCCCGTCGCATCCGGAACGATATGGACCAGTCTGAAGCTGGTGGAGCAACCAGGCAATGTTTGTTATGCGCGGCTTATGGGCATAGGATGTAATATTGTCCCGACCTGAACAAAGATGGTGCTTCCGCATCGACGAGTGCTTCCACATCGACGGGTGCGACAACAAGAGCAAGAGGCGGACGTGGTCGTGGCAGTCGAGGCCGAAGGGGCGGACGAGGAAGAAATAACTCACAAGCTATATAATGTGTCGTAGGGCGAACGAGGAAGAAATAACTCACAGGACTATGTTTTAATTTGTAATATGTCAGGACTATGTTTTAATTTGTAATATGTCAGGACTATGTTTTAATTTGTAATATGTCAGGACTATGTTTTAATTTGTAATATGTCAGGACTATGTTTTAATTTGTAATATGTCAGGACTATGTTTGTATTTGCACCTGAGATTTGTTGTTTGAATTGCAGATATGTCTTTGTATCCGTTGCTTAATGGTAACATCGATAGAAAGCACCGGGGCGCCCTATTGGAAGAGGGCAACAACTTAGACGTGTTGGTCACTCGTACCCCAAAGACTAACTGGCTGATACACGATTCATGGGTTGATAGGTATGTGTGCATATAATGGAGTCCATATAATGACTTACTATGTTTGACATACTTTTCATAGCCGCTAAGAATCTTGTTATTTTGTAGGTTAAGTTGGGCTGGACTTCTACCCTTGGCACGGCTGGTTGAGGGTACATTAGATGAGTGGATTGATGGTCCGGACTTAGATGAGGCAGGTGAACCAGTGCAGTTACACAAGAGGCAAGTGAAACGTTTCTCTTATGACAAGTCACTCCTTACCTGCTTAGTAGATAGATGGAGGCCAGAGACACATACGTTTCACTTTCCATGGGGAGAGATGGCGCCTACTTTACAGGATGTGTCTTACTTGTTGGGATTACCTCTGGCCGGTGCTGCCATAGGTCCCTTAGAGGCAGAATCTAGGTGGCAAACAGCGATGCAGACCCGTTTTTTGGCTGCGGTCCCGACTGCTAGGGCCATAGACAACGATCCTCATGGACCTCTTTTTAGATGGTTGAGCCAGTTTCAGGTAACCATCACAGGCCACTTGAACAAATGTTGTTTTTTAGTTGCCCGATTTTCATACAATTATTACGTTTCTATGTAGATTGTCTCGTTAGGATATCCCGATGTTCAGTTGTCGGAGGCACAGATTGACCGGTCCCTAGAGGCATATATTCTTTGGCTGTTCGGCAAGACGATGTTTACGGAGAACCACGTGACCACTGTCGATGCACGACTCATCGGTATTGCACGAGAGATAGCTGACGCACGTTGCCCTGCGGATATTCTACAGAGGAGTTTTGGTTCTGCTGTGTTAGCTGCTACGTACAGAGGCCTGTGCAAAGCTTGCTTGTTGAAGTCTAGAAAATCTGGTGTTGTTGGATGTCCATTATTGTTGCAGCTCTGGTCATACGAGAGATTCCCTATTGGACGACCCTATGTCTATGTTGATAAACCTTTTGGTTTGGAGGACTTAGCTGGGGCTTATGTGCCTGCTATCGGCGATTTACCTACTATGGGATCTGTTTGGGCACGACGAGAGGTACTTTTATATTAAGTAATATTTAATTCAATTATTTCTTGCCATTCAATAGTATTACTAATGCTTATTTGTTGTCATGCACAGAGACAATTTGCGCATAGTCAGGTTAGGGGATGCTACCCGTCCTTCACGGTGCAGTTTGATAGTTTGCACGAGGATCAAGTTATCTGGGAGCCATACTCGGCTCAGGCTATATCATCGAGGTACCCAGTTGGGATTTCTGGATTATGCACTAGAGATCGGCACTTTTGGATGACCAAGGGCAAGTTGGTGTTCGATGTGACGGTTGAGGAGATGTCTCTTCATAGGGTGATGAGACAGTTCGGTCTATATCAAGAGCCTGAGATTCCAGATATTCCACACTTGCCAGACCACGTGCACAAGTAAGTACTAATACTATTTTAGTTGTCAGCTATACATTCATAATATACCTAATCATGTATCGCGCATGTCAATATCAGGGACAGTCGCCTAGGAGGAAACAAGTCGATGGATTACTGGCTTAAGAGCGTTACCCCTTACGTTGACGAATGGACTACCGCTGCGACAAATATCTGGGGTGAGGTTCGGGCCTATAACTGGGAAATGTTCGGGTTGTATCTGCAGCGTTACCGGCATACAACGAGGATCTACTTGGTTCCATCAGCTGCTCCTGATCAGATCGAAGCCCCTCTCACCAGCGATATGTACCCAACTTCCTCTGTTGTGGGAACCAGACACCACGCGGTAAATGCCTTGGTTCTTATATGTTGAGTCTTTTGTTAAACTGGGATGTCTATTCGTGGTGTCTATCATACAACGAGGATATAATTGGTTAACTCTTCATCTACAGGGTGACTTGACAGTACAGGCGCGAGAGGAGGTTTCCGCTTTAATGCGGCGCTATCAGAGGGGAGAAACTATCCCACCGCGAGAGGGCGTCTCATGGTTGAGGCGTCTTGATGACAAGCTACGCGGGATTTACGCAGCTGTTACGTGTAGACGGTCTTCGGATGTTGCACTTCCTCCTCCAGCACATCGTCCGCCACGTCCCTCTGTACAA